>NW_026058378.1:28286-37355 GCF_023721935.1 Panthera uncia
AGCCACCCAGGCACCCCGGTAGTCGTATTTTAAGAGGAAGTTCTCTTTTGGGAGAGAGAGGAAGCTGGATTCCCCAGAAGAGAACTTCTTGGCTCTTTTTTCTGCAACAGAATCGCTGCTCATTAAGGTAAAAGTCAAGCTGTGGTTTGGGTTTTATGTATTTTCTGTTAGTTCACTTAAAAATGCTTTTCCTCCTGTACATATTCCTCATAAACTGTAAGTCTACAGGATAAAATATGTGCCCGTTTTTATCTATAAGCCATAGAAAATGACATAGATAAATATCACTTTGTGCTAAAAATAAGTCCATAGTAATACAGAGGTCAGTCCTGATTCATATGGTACATAAAACAGACTGGGTTTTGAGTCATGACATCTACACAAAATGCAATACTGCTGAATTTTCATATTAAGGGGTTTTGGCTGAAGGAATTCAGACACATACGCAGTATGGCCCCAGAAATCTTGCCAAGAGAAGTTGAGTTTAAAATGGAGGGGAACTGATCCAAGAATAGGCCTCAAACACGTTGCATTCATTACACGCAGCTGTGTACATGAGCAGTGACTTTTTATCCCACCTACCAAAAGCCTCGCCAGAGCTGTCATTTTTTTTTTTTTTTGCCAACTTGCTGACCTTTCTGTTCCCACAAAAGGAAAATGTGATTGACAGATGATTATTCAAAACATTTTGGCAATAAAAAAAAAAAATGCATGCTAATGGATTTGCTATGAATACAACACATTTTTTTTAAGTTTTGATTTATTTTTGAGAGAGAGAGGGAGCACACAAGTGGGGGGGGGGCAGGGGGGGGGGGGGGACAGAGGATCCGAAGCCAGCTCTGGGCAGAGCCCAGATGTGGGGCTCAAACTCACAAACCGCGAGATCATGACCTGAGCCGAAGGCAGAGGCTTAACCGACTGAGACCCCCACGTGCCCCGAATACAGCACATTTTAAAAGAGACATTTCTTGTGAGTTCAGTTTTTGTGAGTAAATATTAACTAAGCCAAGCTATGGAGAAAACTAGCTTGGGTTCAGCGTGTTGATAGTTACTGCATGAAGGGCTTTTGGAATGTGAGGATTTAGAGGTACTCGGGTTACCTAGGTGATAAAGAATTATGGCGAAGATACTCGGCAAAGAGAGAGGAAAACAGAAACCCATTTCAATGTGCCTGGAAGAAACAAATGTCAATCATGACACATCAGCAACTCTCCAGGCAGGTTCCAATGAAGTGGAGTGAGTATTAACAGCTATCCATAGCTACCTAGTCATAGTTACCTGGTCAGGTCACATTTTCTCTGCCTTCTACCTCCGCTGCTGACTGATGTGCCCCTGTTTTGTCTCCAGATCCAGCTTTCCAAAGACGGGATCTATTCAATGGAGTCTAGTCTCCATCCAGTATAGAGCATAACCCTGTTGGGCAGAGCTATCGTGGCGGACCATTTCACGGATGCTCCTTGCCAATGGTTGGCTTTCTTTGGCTCAGCTATTGATTCAACCAATCCGTTGGAACCAGAGTTATATGACTGATGCCATGAAGCCAAGCCAAGGGAATCCAAAAAAGGGGCTTTTGGAAGGCTTTGTGTGACTTTGGCAGCCCACGTATTTTATCATAAATGCATACATTAGAATAATAAGGCATATTTTAAAAACATTTTATTTTGCTGAATTTTCCTCACACAGTATTTTAATTTCTCCAAGGGGAAGTAAATAGTACCAAACAAGATAATGGGAGAGTCATTTGTATTGTTATTTTTCCTATCTCTGATGGTCACTAATTCTTATTATGGAGATTTTGCCGGCAGAAATGCTTCCCTCGTCTGGTAAGCCCAACAGATGAATACTGTTTAATTGTGTGCGGGTATGTGCGGCATACAGAGAGCAAGGTCCCATAATTCTCAGTGCTAGGAAACGTATTCTGTCTTTTGACCCAATAGATCCCGAAGCTACTTCCTTCCAAAGACTCTAACCAACTCCATTACCTTCTTTGGGGAAATGTGTTTGGGGATGTTGTGGCTGTCACTATTCCAAAAACAGGAGAATAATCTTTTCACCTTCCAGACTCAAAGAATATTTGCCAATTCACACGCAACAAATTTGTGTCAGAAATAACCCCTGTCTCAAAATTCTTCTCCAATTTGGTAAATCATAGGACTGTTAAGCATTATTTGGCACTCTTGGGTATTAAAAACTAACTTTAATATTTATTTGTGTCCGTCAAAATCATTTAATTTTCATAACTTTTGAAGCAATGCTTAATTGTACTACATTTGGGGATGAAATTTATTTATATGCGCATATATAAATTGCATGAGCAATTTCTTCTATATGGCTCTAGACGAGTATGATAAGAATAGAAACGAAGGGCGCCTGGGCGTCTCAGTTGGTTAAGCGCCTAACTTCGGCTTAGGTCATCATCTCCCGGTTCGTGAGTTTGAGCCCCACATCGGGCTCTGTGCTGACAGTGCAGAGCCTGCTTTGGGTCATTTGTCTCCCTCTCTCTCTCTGCCCCTCCCCAGCTTGCAGGTGCGCTTCTCTCTCCCTCCCTCTCTCTCTCTCTCTCTCTCAAAAATAAATAAACATTAAAAAAGTTTAAAAGAGGATTTTACTTATGTGGTACCTCTATTTTAAACTCTTTAGATGCAATATTAACTTTTAAGTAATTTACTGCCTCAAGTGATTGATCGAGTTAACATTTCGAGTAGTGCCGAGGAGTAAAACTATTTTGCTTTAACAATTTAAATCAAACTGAGGTTATGAGTTTTGACATTTGGAAGACCTCTAAATCTTTATTACTGTAGAACCAAACGTTCATAGTCACTCACTAGCTACAGTTGTATTAGCCAGGGTCATTTAAAATTTGCCCCCAATTCGGTACAGATACACCAACTTTATTCAACTATCTCGCTTTATCTGCACAGCGATGCTGTGACATAGGTGTCACATTATTGTTACTTTGCGTACATTCCCGAGGCTCAGAAATGTGCAGTAGTTCCCCCAAGATCAGGCGGCTAGTAAGTGGAAGAGGTAGAATTGGAATCCAGGACCGTCTGACTCCTGGGCCCATGGTTTGTAGTTTTCATCAGGCCTCGATACAGCGCTGTCATAGATCCCACGATGCAGCTGTGGTTTTGGTCTGGTGAGTCACCAAAGGTGGCCAGTGGAGGAAACGTTCGATTTATTTGAATTTGCTGGTTAATGTGTAGAGGAGTGTGATTAGGACTTTTATTCTTCAACGAGGCAAAGTATATGTGAGGAGCAGAAAGTAGCACCTTTTATGAAGGGAGATTCTAGGACGGGTTGAAGAAAAGCGGCCAATGAAGTTTAAAAAGAAAGGCCCAGGACCTGTTCTCAAAGGCCTAAACTACATCCTGCTGAGGAGGTGAAATTTGCCTGTGTGGGAAATAAAGCAGAGACGCGAGCAGGTTGGCGTTATTAAGAGGTCACTGGCGGCGACAGAAGTGGGGCACTGACGAGGTGAAGGACAGGGGAGGGAGGGAATATTTAGGATGCTTTTCAAAAGTCCAGGCACAAGACGATGAGGATCTAATTTTGGGGAGCAGCTCCTTGAACAGAAAGAGGGGTGAGGTTCACCTATATAAGGAGCAGAAAAACAGGCTATGGTGATGATCTTACGTTGGAGTTGAAGAAACTTTACCTTAGTCAACTAGGGGGACATCCACGAACCGAAATCTGAAGGACAAGAGCGAGGCATGGCTCTGGGCGTGAGAGTGACAGGCAGTTTGGACACGTTGCATTAGAATTGCCTGTGGGACAGCCACAGCAAGCAAGGGGAATTATGCCGTAATACAATCAGAAATGAAGAGCTAGGGGAACAGAGAGGAAGAGATTAACGTCAACTAATTGGTCGAGGAAGGCTTTGAGAAGAAAATGGCATTAAACGCGAAAGGATAGATAGAATTTCTGGCTGCCAAAATTGAACGAAAGGGCATTTGTGGTAGGGTTGAATTCAGAGCATGTTTTATTGTTTACTGTTTATCGGGCATCCACGTGGATGTGCACGCAATGTGGTATATTTTTTATTATAATTTTCTCTAGCATGTGAAGTCTTTATGTTGGACTGTAGTCAGGTTAAATTATATATATATATATATATATATATATATATATATATATATATTTAGAGACTGGGTCACAATGGAGCTTATAAACCCTACTAAGGAATTGGGAGGTTATCTTAATGGCAGTGGGGAGCCACTTAAACTTTTTCAGTCAGGAAATTGATATGATTATATCTGTCATTTTGAAGGATTTTTTTCTGAATGTTGTGTAAAGAGTGTGTCGGAGGAAGCCGGGAATGGAGGCAGGTATGATACTGTAGCCAAGTGAGAGTTGAGGATTTCATTAAGGAGGGCAGTGACTGTAGTGTTGGAATTAGTAAACGTAGAGTGGAAGGCTGATGGACGGAGTAATGTGTTGGGGGGGTGGCGGGCAACGCCGACGGAAGAGAAGAGAGTGACTGACGTCCAGGTTTCTTCCTTGGGCATTTGGCGGGGACACAGAGGTTTTGCTCACTGACACCCGGAATGCAGAAGCAATAGGAAGTTTGTGGAAGATGATTATTTTAGCTTTGAACGTGTTACCTTTAAGATGCCCCTAGGACATCCTATTGAAGACATTAAGTGATTGGATATGAGCCTGGCTGGGAATTGAAATCAAGGAATAACATAATTTGTGAATTAGGCCTTGAGAGCTGACAATGATTATGTAAGTCAGAGCTAAAGAAAAGGCGGCGGGAGTTGGGGGGGGTGGGGTTGGTGGAGAGAGAGGGGAGGGTTGAAGGGAGAGAGGGGAGGGCATCTAGGCAGAGGGAGCATTGTGAGTCACACGAGGCACAGAAAGGGTAGGGTTCTATCCGAGCAAATCATACTGCCAAGGGCAAGATGAGCCTCGAAGGGTCTTCTTAGATAATAGGCTAAGGACTGGATTTATTCTGTAGTCAATAGGCAGCCAATGAGGACTTGAGCATGGGAAGAGCGTTTGCAAGTAAGTCATTAGGAAGACTTGCCTGGCATATGGACTGGAGGAGGAATGCAGAGACCGTGTCAGAGTTATTGACACACCTAGCATAGGGGTAATGAAATGAGACTTAGAAGAAAGAAAGTTCCGGAGGAAAGAAAAAGAAAACATGGGGGCAAGAGGCACCTGTAAAAATACGAGCGCCATAGCAACTCCTGCCTGAACATGGCGAGAACAGGGAAAGGACGTGACCGTGAGAATCGACAGCTTTCAGAGAAAATGGGAAAATCAGAAGAGGAGTCTGGTGTCAGGAAATAAGTAGCTTATACTGTAGATAGAACTTGATGATTATGCCTTATAGAAATAAACTAGAAGAACAGTATATCAGAATATTTTCTTTGTAAGTTGCTTTTTTGTCCTGTCTTCCTTGACTTTATAAAACTGTATCCCAGAGATTAGACCAGATGATATTTTTTTTTTTTTTTTTTACACTAAAAAATTAAAAAAAAAAAAAAAAAAAAGGCTTAGAAAGTCAAAGGAGGGAGTTAGGTAATCCTTACCAAGAGTACCAATCAGTCATGTGTGCTGGGCTGGACCACTAGGGGAACATAGGGCAGCCAGAGCAGCCAAACTAAGGTCTGGGCACACCGCTTTGGCAGAGATCAATCAGACAATGGATGCAGAAGAGATGTGGGGCATTTCCATGGGAATTACCAGGATGCAGGTTGTTCTTTTCAGCCGGCATCTTTGAAGTCTATAAAAATGCCATTTACAATTCTGGATATATACCGAGAAGAGTCTGATGAGCGAGTCGAACATACCAAGAATTCTAGATGCCATTTCCACTTATAGAGAGGTCTGTTTCGGGGGCGGGGGAAGGTGAGGGGAAATCTTTTCATGGTCTTCTCCAGTTCCACGGTTTTATGGAAGTTACGGTTTTTTTCAGGAGAGTCCATTCTCCCTGCCAGGCCACCAGAGAAAGCTATTTTACTTCAGGTGTATTGCCTCAGACAGTCTACAAATACAGTGTTTATTACACGACTTCTTCAATCTTCAGTATTTACGCTGCAGGTGAATTTTTTTCCTTTAGTGACTTGACTTGTGAGTTGATTATTGGTATTGTTGCCCTTTTTCATAAGAGACTGTATTCCAAGAAAAAAAAATTTTTTTAAATTCCCAATGAAAACAAAGACAGGGGACCCCCGCCTGTGGACCCAAGTGTTAAGATGCTTTTTAAGACGGGGCAATTGGAAGCTGCTTGTAACATGGAGATCAGACATTCTGTCTCCAGCATAGAAACACGGCTGGCATCAGCTAAACAGGCAACTGCCTGCCTGCCTGCCTGCCTGCCTTCCTCGGGCCAGATAAAGGCCCAGAAGGAGCAGCTGCTGGCCGGGAGGAATGTGAGAAAATAGGAAATTGATTTGAAATAGGATAAGGAAAAAGACAGAAGAATGAATTTAAGAATTTTCAAATATTCCCTTTTTAGGCATAAGTAGTTGCTGTCTCTGCAGAGGAAGGTGATCCTTAGTTATTCTCTCACGAGAGTAAAAAAAAAAAAAAGCAGCAAATTCACAGGCAGTACAGATACAAGAAAGACCTGAAGTTGGTTTATTTCTTCATAATTGGAGGAAAATTGAATATTGATTTGTATTTTACTCTTTGGAAAGGCTTCTTGATCCTTTAGAAGTAAAAAAAGAAGTGGAAAATTATAAACATTCTAATTCTACGTTCAGGTAAAGATTTTTTTTTTCTCTGCTAGTTACAACAATATTAATTAGATTTCACATTAACTAGAGGGGGCCGGGCAGTTTCACGTTTGATTGTGAATGTCTCAGGGATTCTTAATTTTCTGTGGACAGTGTTTCTTTTGCCTTAACATCTGTTAACACTTTTTTCCTTTGCTTAAGGAAGTGTGGGATGGGGTTGGGGGTGGGGTCATGCTAACAATATTTGGGGGAGATGTCTGGTTTTTAGGGTTATATGTACTGGCTGCCCTGTGAGAAGGCAAAGCGTTTGAGCAGTGAGCTCCAAGTTTCTTTTGTGTCCTAACATTTGGTGATGTTGTATGATCTCTTCAAGACTGGCACTGACTCCACTTACCAGGAGCCTTCTGCTTGTAGAACAACTGAAAGTTGTTGATGGGACACAGAGGCATTAGAAGAATGAGATCTTGTAAGATATGTAAATCTTGGCCAGGAAGAATCGACACACGTGATTGCCCCCCATAACAAACACACCCGCACACACCTTGTTACGTCTCTTGGCTTCTGAAAAAAAGTCACCAATGCTGTTCTTATGAAGGAAAGAAACCTTCACCTCTTAAATGCATTGGAATGTGGGCAGTATCTTACCACCTGGAATGTTAATATATGGAGTAGAATAAAGATGAGGGGCGCCTGGGTGGCTCAGTCGGTTAAGCTGCTGACTTCAGCTCAGGTCATGATCTCACGGTTCATGAGTTCGAGCCCCTCACGGGGCTCCCTGCTGTCAGCACAGAGCCGGCTTTGGATCCTGTCTCTCTCTCTCTCTCTCTCTCTCTCTCACTGCCCCTCCCCCATCACCTTCTCTGTCTCTTTGTCTCTCTCAAAAATAAATAAACATCGTTAAAAAAAAAAAACATGAAAATAGCTGTCTTCTAAATCACATCTGCACTAAGAAGTCAACATTTGGAGATGACCAAGTGGGCCCTTTAACTTATCCTTCAAACAGTTTGATCTGTAAAATGATATTGGATGGACAGGCAACAAAACGATCAGGACAGCGGAAAAGCAGGTGGAAAAAGGAAAAATGTTAAGAAAATGCTTGAATCTAAACATCCAATAACTGAAAACTACTACCCAAAGACATTAAAGAATATTGAAGAAACTAGCCATTTAAAGGATGAAAAAGAGGGGCACCTGGGTGGCTCAGGCCATTAAGCATCAGACTCCTGGTTTCAGGTCATGATCTCATGGTTGGTGGGTTCGAGCCCCACGTCTGGCTCTGTGCTGGCAGTACAGAGCCTGCTTGGTGTTCTCTCTCTCTCTGCCTCTCCTCTCTGTCTCTCAAACTAAATAAATAAATAAATAAATAAATAAGCTTAAAAAAAAAAGGATTCAAAAGACCCGAGAGATTTCTTTTTTTAGAGGGAAAAATCGAGGCCCAGATAAGTTAGGGCTTAGCAAGGTCACACAGCCAATCGGCAGAGTGATGTCTAGAACTCAGATTTTCGGATGCCTAGAGAATTTGTGGAGAAGTGGAGAAGTCCCTAAAGGGTGGGGTGTGATGTTTCTTCACTGGTTCCGACCTACCAACTATCGAAGCCTCTCTGTTCCCCTTAGGTTCTTTCATTTTGTGGTGTGGTCTTAGTGATGCCCATTCAAGGAATCTAAGGCACGGACAGAAAGATACCTGCTTCTCTGAATTACAGCCGTGAATATTCCTGACACTGATTATGACACTATGTGTTTTTATTAAAATCGCTGGAAATAATCACCAGGCTTTTTGTGGAATAAATGCCTAGGTATAATTTAGGACCTTTCTCACTAATCATAAGTTGCCGTTAATCACAACCTCATCTAACTGCTCTTTGCCAGTCAGAAAATTCCTCATTCTAACCATCCTTCTGAAACCCTGCCAGAAATTCCTTGACAGTAAATTTTACCCAACATCCATACCAGAATACAAACAAAAAAGATACAGCTTATTCCACAAAGACTTGTACCTAACCGTGGGAGCCTTTCTACTTGACGCTGGCTGCTTCTGTCGTCCGCACTAAAGCTATCTTAGACTGTAGTTAAAGTGACACAGTGATATATTGATCTAATGAGTAATATTATGAAATTAATTCTAAAATACTCGAACTCGTTCTGCCTTAATCTTTAAAATTCATTTGAATGATCACATTGTACAAACCTTTTGTTGAAAGTCTTGCGAAGGCCTTTGGCCAAAAATAACAGAGAGCTGTATTTTCATGGTGGTTTCTGTGTCGAAATCAAATTGCCACCAAGGATGGGAGGCACTGAAACACCTGTGTAGTGTAATGTCAAAAGCGTCACCTGGACATTTGCCTTACCAGTCAGGATGTTTTGTCTTATGCGTACACCT
>NW_026058379.1:0-12086 GCF_023721935.1 Panthera uncia
AAGAGCAACTCTTTCAATGCTACCTGACCAAAAAAAAAAAAAAAAAAAAGTTTTATGGAAAGAAGTTATGCTAATGGAAATTTCTCAAACTATAAGTTATGTAGTCACAAGATATTTATTATTTCAGGGAAAATGTTCTGCTTTTTAAATTTTTTTATGTTTATTTACTTTTAATGTTTTTAAATATTTATTTTTGAGAGAGAAAGAGTGCAAACAGGAGAGGGGCAGAGAGAGAGGGAGACGGAATCCAAAGCAGGCTCCAGGCTCTGAGCTGTCAGCACAGAGCCTGACGTAGAGCTCAAACCCACAAACCATGAGATCATGACCTGTGCCTAAGTCCAATGCTTAACCAACTGAGCCACCCAGGCATCACTGCTCTGCTTTTTTTAAGGAAATTATTTTCCATGCACAAAGAAGTAGACACAGAGAACTAGAAGTACTGGAATAAAAAAATCACTGAGATACAGCCTTCTCTTTAAGTATGATCTTGAGCCTCATCTTATTAAGGGCTGAGGTTTCTAAATTTTTTTAACTTTATTTATTTATTTTGAGAGAGACGGTAAGTGGGGGAAGGGCAGAGAGAGAGAGAGAGAGAGAGAGAGGGAGACTCTCAAGCAGGCTCCACACTGCTAGCATAAAGCCCAATGTGGGGCTCGAACCCACAAAACTGTGAGATCATGACCTGAGCCGAAACAAAGACTCAGATGCTTAACTAACTGAACCACCCAGGAACCATGAGGTTTTTAAATAAAAAATAACAATTGGACTAGATCAGTGACTATAATTTGGAATGACACATTGCCATAGTATGTGGAATATGGTGAGTGGGTGGGGGTAAGTGGGGGAGAGTTGTATATTTAAATCACCTGGGGAGTTTTATCTACCATTTAGAGATTCTGAAAAATCTCTACCCATCTTAATGCTAAATATGTTTATTTTGGTGAGTCACTGTTACTTATAGGAGGCTTACTTCTTGGGTGGAATGGGAATGGTAAACAAAGAACTTTTGGAATGGGCAGCCTCCTATATTTGTTCCAACTCTAACATTTTATAAAAAATGCTCTAGAAGAAAATTAATTTCTATTCATAAACTGCTATTCCCTTAGCAGTCTTTATAAATCAATTCAGAAAGTAAGCAGCCATGCTATTCTTGAAAATAAATCACTGTGCAAGTGAAATCAGATAGCAGAAGGGAGTACAATTATTTATTTAGAAATGTATCTGAAGTTTAGATTTATTTCTTATTGATATACAACAATTCCATCGATAAATTTCAAACCTGTATATTATTCTGCAAATGCACATTTAACTTCCTATTTACATTTTTAAAGTATCACTAAAACATGCATTTGGGCAGGAGAACAATTTTCACTCAGGTTTTCTTAGTTTCACTAAAAAACTGCATTAACTTATTCTCTTGCTTCCAGGTTCCTGGTGTGGCCATGACTTAATATTATGGGAGTTGTACTGTTACTTCATCCTGGCTATTTACAAAATAAATATGATATGCAAGCATTAATGAGAAATGGTGAATACAATGAAGAAAGCAAAAAAGCTGACTTTTCAAGTTTTCTTAGTAATTGCTTTTTCTTTCAGCAGTCTACTGCATAAATGCATATCACGTGCACACAACACACACATGCAGTGGTTTGCCCATAAAAATTTAACAATTGGCTCTCCAAGGGGGGAAAAATGTCCTGGATTTGTAGAGTGGGCCAATCTCCACATCTTAAATCCTGCATGGTAGATTCCAAGTGACTAACACAAGGTCAATAAACTCACAATAGGGAGAGATGTACACAAGTAGCTCTCATGAGCTAGTAGTCAGCCGCAGCACGAGGCTGTCCTATTCAACATGATGCATACAAACATATCCTATGTAATTATGCCATGTAATATATAGTATACATATGACTTCTCAAAATTAAGCCATGAATATTGTCCTTCAGAATCATGTAGTGGAAGATTGAATCCACGTCATTTTAACTATAAACTGGTTAAGCCAGTCAACTATCAAATAAGGCATGTGTACAAGGTAGATAATTCACGATTGTTATAGATAGAATGATTTAAAAAAAAATGGCTCGCCTTCTCACATGTAGGCAGAGCCTAAGTGGCATATTATAAGTGGCATGTTAATCCTTAACACACTAAACAGGCCCACAAAAAATTTAGAAATATACATTTCCCAGAATGAATAAATAACCAAATAACCACCTGAAAGAAAACCCTTATCTGAAGCATGGGCAAACTCCAAACCAATATCACCAATTCATATACTTGATACTTGGTCCATGTATCTTTATGGCAATTAATAGGTTGAACAAATATTTCCTGGCATAAGTCATACTAACTTGCATACTGTATCAAAGCTATGATCCTATCTTGAATTCCACCTTTGGCAAGAAACATGATAAGGGAGAACCTCAGCAACAATTTTCAAATTAATGAATGTTTATCAAGCTACTATTGCATGCAAGGCACAACACTTAGGCACTGCACGGTACACAAGGATGGATACATACAGTCTTTCATCTCAAATGAATTTACAACCAATAAGTTATAAAACAATATTTAAAATACAGGGACTGGGGCGCCTAGGTGGTTCAGCTGGTTAAGTGTCTAACTCTTGATTTCAGATCAGGTCATGATCTCGTGGTTCATGAGATCAGACTCTGCTGACAGCGTGGAGCCTACTTGGGATTCTCTCTTCTTCTCTCTCTGCCCCTGCCCCATGCACACATTTTTTCTCTCAAAATCAATCAATAAATAAAAGCTTAAAAAAATAAAATAAATTATAGGGACTACTAGGACCCATAAGAAGGAAAGATCTTACTCTTTGATAAAATATGAAGTCTTTTAGGACACATATAAACACTATTTCGGGAGAAGGTAGTATTTGATAAGGCAACACTTTAGAATGGGCAGCATTCCAAAAGGCAAGGATCCAGTCAAGTAAAATAGTGAACATAGGAGTCTACAATAGGTAGAGTGTGAAAGGTGGAAAAACCTGGCGTATATTATAGAGGGCCATCAATATCAGGAAAAGGTTACTAGACTCAAATTGTAGATGACGCAAAGCCATTGGAGAGCACTCATCCATGGAACCCCCAAACCTATAGTCTTGAAAGATCAATTTAGGTAGAGACTAAAGTCAGGAAGATTACTTCAGGACAACTTCAATCATCGTGGTATTAATGGAAAGGGTTGGTAGTAATTAGATGTAAGACATCCAGCAAGCAGAATTTTTAAGATGTAGAAAGTGACGGTCAGTGATAATGCAAGTGTGGAATAAAAAGTCAATCAGGGATTTCAGAGTGGGAGGCTGAGAAAATAGATCTGCCATAATAGAAATGGGGAAATTCAGAGAAAAATTTACTACTGGAGTGGGTGAATCTAAATAGAGTGATGTGTTTGATTTTAAAACAAATTGAATCTAGGGGAGCCTGGGTGGCTCAATCTGTTAAGCATCTGACTTCAGCTCAGGTCATGATCTCAGGGTTCATGAGCTCAAGCCTTAACACTGGGCTTTGTGCTGACAGCGTGGAGCCTGGAGCCTGCTTCAGATTCTGTGAATCCCTTTTTCTCTGCCCCTCCCCCACTTGCACTCTGTCTCTCTCCCTCTGAAAAATAAACACACATTTAAAAAAATTAAACAAATCGAATCTGAATTGGCAGCAATTTCATACACCTTGGCCCTATATTCTAATTCTCTAAGACTAGGTTATATTTATCATTAAATAATTTTAGTGGAATGCATTTATTTTCCAGCCCCTCCAGAAATAACAAACTGCTGTATAAACTAGCCTTTGGTTTTATTCACCTTAAATGTATTTCTTTCAAACTTAAGAGAGTTTACTTGATCAAGACTTTGGTCTGCCTATTCATAGCATGCAGTTATATATGTAACTTTAGGTACTATTCAGGAATATTACCCAACACTTGGGATTAGGGCAAAAAAATGACTACGCAACCTTTTAATATCACACTTGAGTATTTTCTGACAAGCCCACCTAAGGATAATCTGATTTTTTATGGAACATAACTTTATTTGACTTAATGTTCTCAATTGGTTATGATCCTTTATACACTGTAAACTTGTATGAAACTAATCAAATAAAATTATCAGGGTTTTTTTCTGCCTCGTAGAAAAGATAAGCACAAAGATAAGCTTGGTTGCCCTAGGACATTTATAAGTTTTGGGTTAATTTAGTGATCTTATTTCAATATTCTTTTTTTCCCACAGACTACATAAATCTTAATTTCTCATACTTTCATTGAACTATCTTTGCCATTCTGCCATTTCCCTCATTGATGAGTTGAAAGAATCTTCTACATGTACTCACTTTCTTTTTGCATATGAATGATGGTTTTAATGATGAAAGAATTATGCCTTGATTTTATACAAGCTCCATTTCTTTACCAAATGTTTAAACCCTTCTTCATATGGCAGACCACTCATCCCATCCCTTTAATGATTAATTAATCTCATATGTATCATCCTCAGTCCTTTTTTTGCCTTCCCTGAACTATACAGTTTGCATAAAATGGGTCATGGGAATAAGATTTTTGTGGAAGTGTTGTGAAAGTATTGAAAAGAGAATTGTGGATTTTATGTCATCACAGATTAAATGTTGCAGAGATCTGGTTGGGGTTTAGGGGAGTATAGAGCATGAAATAAGCTGAAGATGGGGTGCCCTGAAGTGGGTGGCATGACCCCAAGCTCTTTGAAAAAAGGAATGGAGATGAATAAATTGTAACTTGAATTAAAGATGAATAGAAGAGACCCTGCAAAAAATTTAGTCCAGTCTGAGCCTGAGGTCCTAGGTCCCCTTCACTGGATGCTGGTATTTTGACCTCTTAATGATCACAGAAAAACATGTTCTGACCATTAGGGGAATCCTTAAAACAAGGAGTCTTTCTGCCTTAGAAGGTAGCATCTTGAGGCTGTTGGATTCAGTGTTTGGGTTCCTTAATCAGAATCAGAATCAGAATCAGACAGAACATACAAGTAGGTTAGGCACCACTTCTACAGACCTGCATCAGTCTAAATGCTAGGATGAATGAGCAGGCTGGACAGACAACCCAATGATTTTTTTTACCCTCTTTGAGGAAAGGAAAGGCTTGGGGATAAAACTGGACATTACTCAAATGAGAAAACATGTCCTAACTAAATTGTATCTGTTTGGATATCATAGTGATTTGGGTGCAAACCAATTATTCAAAGATTAGTATGAGTATGAAGAATTTATTATTTATCCTACATCCTTTTTCCTGAAACAATTTAAGGTCCATAGGGGAAAAAATGTTTATCAAAGGTAGGGCATCAAATCCATTTTTCTCTAAACTAATCATTTGGAAACTACATTCTTGCCAGAATGAATTGAGTTTAGTTTAAAGTTAGAGATAAGCCATCACATTTTCTAAAACTCCTTTTTTTTAGAGCAAGAGAGAGAAAGAGAAGGAGAGTGCACCAGTGTGCACGCGAGAGCAAGGGAGGGGTAGAGAGAATGGAAGACAGAGAATCCCAAGCAGGCTCCTCTCTGTCATGCAGAGCCCTACACAGGGCTCAATTTCACAAACCTGAGATCATGACCTGAGCCAAAATCAAGAGTCAGATGCTTAACGCACTGAGCCACCCAGGCACCCCTCTAAAACTCTTTATACACACACACACACATATATATATATGTATATATATCTGTATATATATATACATATATGTGTTATCTGTATATATATATACATATATGTGTGTGTGTGTGTATATATATATATATATATACATAAAGAGTTTTAGAGGGGTGCATGGGTGGCTCAGTGCATTATACACACACACACACACACATTCTTTCCTTATATTCAGAACATAGGTCTTAGGAAGAATATAGTAGCACCGAGTGTAAGTAAATTATCTCAAGTAATCCTAAAGCACATTACTAGGATCAGAAAAATATGCACAGTATATGTACAAACGTGTATTTGTTTCTGTCGATGGCAAACTGAAAGATTTTCCATGCTGACTTTAATCAGAACGCATCTTGGCAGATGTTTCAACTACTGTCACACCAAACTTGGGAAGAGTTCAAACACAAGTGACTGAGGAAAGAGGTTTTGACTGGAGGGATTCCTGACCTCTACATTGACATGGTGGTCAGGGTGCATGATGGCTCTGTCTTTTGATGAGAAGCAGTTACCCTTTAACCAGCCCTTGTCAACATTTCTTCAAGATTCACTATTATCTTTTGTCCTAGTCATAATCAATAATCATGATCAAAATGAATGCCACACTGAATATCAAAAAGAATAGAACGAAAATCACTAGAGAGAAATAATCATATGACATTAGTGTTTTTGCTCTATTAGCAATGTTATTGGCTGCAATCCCTCTTCAAGGTCAAGAAAAATACACAAGTACTGGTTTATTAGTTATTCACTGAGAGTGAGTACCTGAAGGAGAAGGTTGTCCTTTTACAACACCATTTTTAGTCTTTTCTTCCGAATTCATTACCTCCTTGTAGATAAGTTCTGTAAGAAACAGTTGTCAGGATCATAAAAAAATTATCTTTAATATGCAGAGAAAACTTATTAATGAAAAATAATAACATTCTGATGGGGTTGAGTAAATTAAAAATCAATCGGGATTCCTTTACTCCTCTCTTTCTACTTTGTCTTGCAAAAGCACAAAGCCTGGAAAAAGTAAGTGCTCAGTAAAGTATTTGACCAAATAAATGTATGAAGAATATACATTCTACTTGGTTCTGAATTTTTGGGGGGATTTCTGATGCCATCTAACTTTATCTCCTAAGAACTTTAATGGCCCAGTTTTGAGCATACAGTTTTTTTCTATATTCACTTCCTAAGAGATGCACATACTCTCCTGACTTTATTACTTTCCAACAATTTCCCCACTGCTTCTTCATTTTTTTTTTCATACTGAAATCTTGGAGTTGTAAAATTAAACTTGCCTCAAACCCAACATGATAACAATTATTACATTTATTTCCAAACAGGCATCCATTCATGGCTCTTTCTTTGCTAGAGTTAAATTATGTAACTTCATTTCTTTTAATTTTCCCCTGTTTGCTAAAAATCATTCAGTGTTATTCATTCTTGCTTTGCAATGAGTTCCAGTTTATATAATCATTATCCTTCACCATAATTTCTTTCTCTGGTTTCTAATTTAATCCATGTTCATTTTTAAGTGATATTTATCTCTTAATACTTACCTATTCACAAACCCCTAAGAGTGCCTTCTTGTCCTTATTTAGAGCATATCAAGTCTTTTCTGTCCATCATTTAGTTTACTTGTTTACTTGGTCTACTGTTTGCACATGCTCGTTTTTCCATATTATCCAACAGGACCCCTTGGCCAGAGAAATCTCTTTGCTATCTTTATAACACTTTTTGCTCATCCTTATCCTTTGTTTTCTCCATGTGTCCCCATACTGGTATTTTCCTCTGTTTTATTCTTTTTTTCTCAATTTATAATGATTAATTCCTTCAAGTCAGCTCAAATATTTTTTCTCTTCAGATCTTCCTTTTATGTTCCTCCCCATTTTGACTGAATGGTTTGTTATGATCTGTATTTGCTTATCTCTACTCTGTAGTTCTTTTATTCTACTGTGTAGTTATTTATCTTAGTTTAATAATTCTTCATAGTTTCTGCTTTGTTTCACCCTGAGTATAATCTTGACTATTCATTATGTGTTTGGAAGAGTTTTGGTGGAAAAAAAGTGAACTAATGTATTTATTCATTATTTTCTTACTTTGAAGGATAAATAAGCCATTCAGATACATAGATTTCCTATTTAGATTTTCAAGTCCTAAAAATTAACCAAATGAATTCATACATTAAATATCTTTTATTTTCTAATGTCTAAAGTAATCTTAGGCTTAATTTAATCCATTTTATATGATAATTTTATACACAAACATGGGATGTATAATTCTGAAATTTTGAATTGAAGCATGCCCTCCACCATAACAAATACTTTGACAATCAGTACTCTTTTAAAAAGTACCAGTAATTAATTCCTTTCATTCTTGAGTAAATGCAATATTGTTATTAGTATGAAAAGACTGATGACGTTTCGAGAACTTTGAAAATTGTCTGAGGATAGCAATTATAAAATCATCTGTTACCAAATTGCTTTAAAGAGAGATGCCTTGAAGATATTTTCTGAGTTTCAATAAAGCAAAATGTATATTTAAGTGGTAGAGTCACCTTTCCATTCTTCAATGGTGTGTTCTCTTTCGTCCAACTGTTTGTCATATATCTGAGGTGGAGGCTGCAGAATAAAAACAAACAATAAACTTTGTGTAATAACCCAAATATAACTAAATTTTACAGTGCATGGAGTAACTTGCTGTTCATTGATTTTGGTGGCGAGGAGACTCGCATATTAATTTTGGGGTAATTGCAGTGGTGCAGAAGTTAAAATTTCTAGACTTATGAAGGACTCATTTATATGCCAATAGTTGCTGCTGACCAAGTAAAGCAGCAGAATCCAAATCCTAAGAGCTCACTTCCCAAAACCTTCTGATTCAGAAACCAAGTCTAAGAAACTAATAAAGCCAATCTTTAAAAAGCAAGTAAGACATTAGATTATAAAGACCCAGAAGCTATTTCCTCCATTCACTTGCTTTATAACAGAACCCTACCCAAACTATCCCCCACTGATAAGATTTTGTTCCATTCTCAGACCCTCCTGAAGAAGTCTTTAATATCCCTCAATAGGCCATAGTAATAGTCCCTAGTATAAAGCCATATTTAGATCTAATCAAACTTTTAAATTTTTTGTGAAGCATCATAAAATACCTTTACATATAGTTATATTCCCAATATTTAAATGATATTTTCTCCCCGTAGGCAGAAGACTCTGCCAGTTTTTTATAGAGGTGGGCCACTGTAAACCTCTGAGAGGCCCTTTGGTTAGCCCTCTCTGGGGGATATCATATGAGAGGACCTTCAGTCTGACTTATGCCATCAGCATTTCTCTTGCTATGAAGAGTTCAGAGATGGAAAAGGAGAGATTTTCATAAATCTAGGTGCCTTCCAGGAAGGAGGGTCTCAGATTCCTTGATCTCTTCTTCCTGAAGAGGAATAAGATCTCCAGATAGGGGAGATATATCATGATGCCCTATGGTAGCTCTACCTCAGGCCAAGAGATGGAAAGAAAAAAAATATTTCTTGGAAAAAAATATCACCATGAGATACATGGAGAAGGGGCTAAGAAGTTCCATCGGCTGGCGATGGATTGAATGAAATAAGAACTACCAATTTCTGGTGCCATGAGACAGGGGACCATAGAATTCATGTTGCCTAACACTCCAACAGCAATATTTATTGTAAGAAACTCAAAGAGTTACTCGATAAAGTGACTCAGGCCTATGGACTTGCATCCCTCAAAAATGGCTGTCATACGAAGGCTTTGGACAAGACTTTCAAAGACAGCTCTTGGCTTCTGTTGGAGGTTGTTGGCCAGTCTTACTACTATAGTAGTCCTTCTTTACTGCATTCAGCCTGAATCATGACAGATATGAATTTTCATTCTAGTCCTGATATGCTGGGGTAGCCTCACATACTACAGAAGTAACTATATGAAAAGAAAAGAATTTGCCCCATTGTGGTCAGGCAACTTAACAGAATACTGAATTATTGAGAAGTAACTACTGATGAGGCTAGACATTCCTTTAACTCCTATAATTGTTACTGGAGCAAAAAGCTTTAAACCAGCTACTGTGATTCAAACATGGCTGGCTGAGTAGTCTTTATTGAAAGAATTAAGCAAAATGAGACCCTACCCTATCCCATGATGCTAAAGGGAACATAAAAATACAATTATATAAAGGTAAGGGGACAGGGTGATTAGGCACTGTCCTCAGGACTTGACTAAGGCATCATCTTCTACCCCAAATTACAAAGGATTCCCAAATTATAGGAATATTATGATGTAATGAGTAAACAGTTTTTTGTTTTGTTTTGTTTTTTTAATTTGTGAAACTGTCATCTAAGTAAGCTAATGCAAAGCTAAATTCTGGTTATGTAAAGACATTTTTCCAAGTGGCAGGATTCCTGCTTTGCCTCTTCCTATAATGCTGAGGGGACATCCTCTGCCAAACACAGCATACACAAGCTTTCAGAGGTCCCCAGAGCTCTATGCCTTGTTGGCACTTCTTTCTTCTTCTAACAATAGACTCAGCTCAGGATCTTGTGTGGCTGGCTTCTCCATGAAGTGGATTTTTCCATTCAAATTTCAAAACTGAACATGGTTCAAGAGTACAGTTCCTGCCAAAGTGCATAAATGCCATTTTCTCTCTGCAACAAAACTATTTTGAGAGAGGCTTTCCTTGGAACTTCATCATACAGCTGTTGGTAGTGTATATAAAGCATGAAGTACGTAGACTCTAACCACAAGCAAACTACAAACAGAGAAAAAGTACTGAGTCCAAGGTTTTTCCTTTCAACAAACCAAAACGGCTGCAAAACATATTTGCATTATAGCTATGATGGAAACAGCTACATGTTCAGAGTTGTGGGTTTTTTTGTTTGTTTTAAGAGGAAATGTAATCACCTGCAATGGAAGGGTACAGTCACATAAAGATGTCTTCTACATAAAAATATAAAAGAGGAATTGACCAATAATCTAAAGAGAGTAATGTCATATTCAAACATATATATATATATATATGTTATATATATATATATAACATATATATATATATACACACACACACACATATATGTGCTTGCACAGCAATCATTAGATGCAATTGTCCACAACACCCTCTGCCTCCACCCTCTAAAGAGAAGCTAGTGTTTTATTGCTCAGTTATCTCCCACCCTTATTAAACAGAAAGGATTCTCTTTTTCCAGGTAGCAATCTAAATGAAAAAGAAATGAGGAGTGAGGATAAAGAGAAGGGCCCTAGAGAATATTTCCAAAAAAATTTACTAGATTGGAACAATTTGAAATGTGAGAAAATCAAGGATAAGATGAAATTAAGGATAATATATGGAAAGTTAGTAGGGCTTGTGACTTGCATGCTTTTGAATGTTCCTCAAGAGACTGAAATTCTCTTTCTGTTATTTTTGAAGATTTTGGACTCTACTTCCTTGCTTGAAATTCTTATAGATATCGAACCATGAATTCAAATGGATTACATAAAAAATAACAATATGGATTAGATGTTTCATATTAATGTTATTATATATACATGTACAAATTGTTTTAATTAAATGAGATAACACATAGACAAATACATAATCACTGAGTTAGTGAATATTAGAATCAATGTATTTGTTTATTAAACTCATTAATTCAGTAAAGGTCTTGGGCACGTAATATGCACCAGACTATATTAAAAATTGAAACTTCAGGGGCGCCTGGGTGGCTCGGTCGGTTAAGCGTCCGACTTCGGCTCAGGTCATGATCTCACGGTCTGTGAGTTCGAGCCCCGCGTCGGGCTCTGTGCTGACAGCTCGGAGCCTGGAGCCTGTTTCGGATTCTGTGTCTCCCTCTCTCTCTGCCCCTCCCCTGTTCACGCTCTGTCTCTCTCTGTCTCAAAAATAAATAAACGTTAAAAAAAAAAATTGAAACTTCAAAACTAGATAATATGGCTTCTGACCTCAAGGAGCTCACAACTCAGTGGACTGATATAAACCAGAAAATTAATACACAACATGATAAAAAAAAATATGTATGTGGTATAGGGGAATAGAGTGAAGAAATCTTAACAAACCCTAGGAAAACATTTTGCTTCTTGGAGTAGATGACATCTGTACTAGCTCCATGAGGAAAGGTGGTGGAGGATGCTGTCAAAAAAAAAGGAGAAGGACAAGATGACTCCAGGCACAGAACCTAGAAAACAGCATAGTCGTGTTGGTGGTGGATGCATGTTTGTTTGTTTGGGTGCACACACATGCAAAGAGAATCGGAAACAATTCTTTGAAAGTAACACATGACATACTTAAGAAGTGACAAGCAATAAGAGCTGTGCCTAGAGGAGATGGGTCAGGCAAAGGCTAGATCAAGGATGGTCCTGGGTACCGTGATATGGAGCAAAGACTTCTTGAATTTAAGA
>NW_026058380.1:0-6263 GCF_023721935.1 Panthera uncia
AAGCTTTCTGATCCCATGCTTAGTCCTATTCTGCTTTTCTTATCATGGTTTCTGGTCCTGTGTTCCTGCAGCTGCTCATAATTAGAGAGCTGATTCTCTAAATGTTGATATTTGCTGAACAGCCACTCTACAATGATCTCTAAGCTCTCATTTAAGCTTTACCTTGAACAACAACAACAAAAAAGATTTACCTTGCAAATATTTCTAGGCATATGCAACATTAACATTCACATATCTATTTGCAAATGATATATCTGATAAGGGCTTAATATCCAAAATATATACAGAACTTATACAACTCAACCAATTTCAACATCAAAAACAAAAACAAAACAAATAATCCAATTAAAAAATGGGCAAAGGACCTGAATAGATATTTTTCTAAAGAAGAAATATAAGCCAATAGACACATGAAAAGAGGCTCAAAATCACTAATTATCAGGGAAATGCAAATCAAAACCACAATGAGATATCACCTCACACCTGTCAGAATGGTTAGAATCAAAAAGAAATAATGAGGGTCGGCAAGGACATGGAGAAACAGAAACCCTTGTGCACTGTTGGTAGGAATGTAAATTGGTGCAGCCACTGTAGAAAACAGTGGAACAGAACAGAACAGAACAGAACAGAAACAGAACAGAACAGAAAAGGTTCCCCCCAAAATTAAAAATAGAAATACTATGTGATCCAGTAATTCCACTACTGGGCATTTGCCCAAAGAAACTGAAAACACTAATTCCAAAAGATATATAAACGCTTATGTTTATTGCAATATAGCCAAGATACGGAAGCAACCCAAGTACCCACCAATAGAAAAATGGATAAGAAAGATGTGGTGTGTGTGTATGCACGCACGCACACACACACACACACACACACACACACACATACACACACACACTGGAATATTACACAACCATAAGAAAATAATGAGATAGTGCCATTTGAGACAGCATGGATGGACCTAGGGGTTACCATGCGAAGTGAAATAAGTCAGACAGAAAAAGAGAAGTATCATATGATTTCACTTATATGTGGAATCTAAAAAACAAAACAAATGAATAAACAAACAAAAAGCAGAAGCGGACTCATAAATACAAGGAACAAACTGATGGTTGCCAGAGGGAAGGGGGTGGGAAGATGGGCAAAACGAATGAAGAAGAGTGGGAGATACAGGCCTCCAGTTATCATAATGATGAAGGTCATAATGTTGAAAGTACAGCACAGGGAATATAATCAATGGTATCGTAATAGTGTTGTACGGTGACAGGTGGTAGCTGCACTTGTGATGAGCAGAGCATAGCATATAGACTCATTGAGTCGCTATGTTGTACAATTGAAATTAATGTAACACTGTGTGTCAACTATACTTCAATTTTTAAAAAAGGGAATGGAACTCAAAAATAAAGAAAAGAAAATTTATATATCTATGTCACAAGAAAATGGAAAATAATGCATATTTTCTGTATGGTTGGTGATCCTTTTCATATGCTCTCTTTGGTAATGACCAATAAGATACAATGGCACACAAGGAGATGGTTAAAACAATGTTACATAGTAACTCTCCTCAAAGAGCATGAAATCTATGATGGCTTTGCAATAAAAGAGCTTAATACAGTCAGGTTAGCTTGTTCCTATAAATCCTTTTACTTTCGGCAAAAAAGAACCTAGTCCTTAAAAGAATGAAATAGTAAATAATAATATCAATAAAACATTTAAGACTCTATTAATTACCTTATGTTACAAACAGTAATGTGTAACATTACTGACTATTCTGGGCTTACATTTTCTAAGTGGTTTATTTTAATTGAACTTCAGTACTAATACATGTAAGTGTTACTCAGTTTCCGGGGTTATATTCTCACTGGGAATCTGAAGACCAGGATGTAACTCAGGATCTGTATAGGTAGATTAAATTCCCACCCAGCCTGTCCCAATTCCCAAATTAATCTTGAATTAGGTAAGAAATAATGAATCAGCTCAGCACTGCCTTGCTTCCCTAATCACATTCTACCCAAACCGGTTGGGTTAGTCACACATTTACTTTGGTCGCTAAAAGGATGGCATGTGTATTTATATTCTCAATTAAAACATTTCCAACCTCTCTCCTAAGTCTCCTCCTCAGCCCTAGCTCCACATTCCACACCTCTGTTCTAGCATTCCCTCCTGTTACTTTGACTCAGCTACCATACAGAAGGTCTTGTGTTGCCTGCCACCACTTTGCTGGCCTCTCAAGTACCCAGGGCTTGCCCACTAGAGAGAAGAATTCCTAGATACAAGCTGGCTGACTGGTTCAGCTTGCCTCTCTGTCTAGATTCCCAGAATAATGTTTTGACTATTTAGGACTGTATCAGGGACTCTCTGAGACAAAGCCTTCAACATAACAGTTGTATTTGGCTGATCACTGTGGGCCATGAGCCTGGTCCCCAGTACCTGTCCCACCTTAGATGATGGTTCTAGTGTCAGGTTCTGATCCTTCCTTTTGGTCATGAATTGACAAATAAAAAAAAAAATGTCCTTCTCTGACTCCCTACATTTTTATTTACTATCTTTTGAGGATTACTTTGAGTTTTGATGCCTTTGGTTGGGTAGCTGAACACCTCACCTCTTCCTCTCCTCCCTCTCCTGTTCCATTCTCCCTCCCCATCCCTAACAGTGCAGAACAACCATAGAAGCCTTTCTCGGAGTGCTCTAGAGTTTCTGAGAAAAATAACACCGTGCTTACCAAAAGGTCACATCCCATATTCTTCTTAAATTCCCTTTTTATATGCCCCAAAACGTGGTTAATCAACTCTTCCTTAGCTTGCAGTTCATGCTAATGCCCCGAAAATATGTCTATACCCCTACTCCTAGAGGTTGCAAAGTGAAAGCCACCCTCTTCTCTGACAGAAACCTTAAACTCAAGAATCTGGTAGAAACAAGGCAATGATCTTCACTGTTTCTGTATTTCCCTCTAACAGAGCACAAAGGAGATATTTAAAGTGACTCTGGGGAAAAAGTCCTGAATATCCTTTAGTTTCATAAAGACAGTTACAATGAGGATTTACGAATATAAGATGCCTTTATTTTGGCTTGAATAAATGGCACCAAATTCTTATACTTGACAAGGTAGAAGTGAGCATATATCAACAACAACAACAAAAAAAGGACCAAGTTTTTAAAATTTTGTAGGTGCTATATAATTTCCAGGGATTAATGTTTTAAATGTTGTAGAATATTTCTGCAATTCCTTGACCAAATGGTCTTTTTTACTAAATATATGTATCTTCCCAAATCTCAAAAGTAGTTGAGGTTTGCATGTAAAAGTCATAATAGTAATAATAATAATAATTATTATTATTATTTATATGATCCTCACTGGCTGCAGTACTGTACTAAGCACTTTATGTACATTAACTCTTTAAATTATCAGAGGAACACTATGCATTATGAATGTTCTCTCTTTTTAGTTAAGAAAACTGAGTTGCAGAAAGGTTAAGAAACTTTACCAAGGCCAGCTAGTAAGTGGGAGAACAGAAATTTAAACTTGTCCCATCTTTCCTACCTGTGGACGATGCCTACAACTGAATAAATTGCACTTGTGTATGTTTTTGCCCTCTTGATGAAAGCTGAAACAGAGTTCGAATGCCTTTCAGCTGTTTCATGAAAAAGCACTGACATGAAATGTGGCTTTTGCACTCTGTTTGGGGCACATTCTCTTATTGTTCTGAACAGTATTTGAATAATAACTTGCTAATAATTTGAGCAGTTGTAACTTCAAAACTCTGTGTGCACTATTACACAGATCACTATTAACCTTGACATTCAATTTTTAAATTTTCAACTTCATGGTTGCATGAACAATTTTCTCTCTTAGAGTTATGACAGCATTCATTAGCTCTTCTCTTTTCATTTTAGTACTTTGGCACTTTGGGAAATGTGATAAGATAGGTATAGTAGGATTAATAGATAAGTACACGTAGCATTTCTCTCCTCTCCTTTCTACTTTTCCTGAAGACATCACATTCTCTTGCAGTTTCTCCTTTATCCCTCTCCACTTGCCTCTATTTTCTTTCAATGAAACATATTTTTACTTCCTCTTGTCTTTGTATTTCCTTCCCTCTATAACATCACGTGAGTTACTTGAAAGCTGCTTGAACCTGGAGATCCTAGATAACTTCTAATCATAGAAATTCTAATTATTTGATACTTCCCCTTGTTTGGAATATAGAACTCACCAGAGTTTACTTTGTAAAACAGTCTTGTCAGTCTTGGCAGAAAATATATCACTCCGTAATAGCTTTGCCATGCATCCATAAAGAAAGGTCATTTTACTTTAAATCTATATTAACATGCAATAATAAAGGCACTAATTCTAACCATATTGCAGAAAGTATAGTTGACTACTGCTTCTAGCATCTGTAAGATCTGTCTCTTCCTAGTTGGCTGATCTTCATGGTTGTGACTTCTATAATACATTTTATAGAGTAATAAATTAATTATTTTTAATGTTTATTTTTTTGAGAGACAGAGACAGAGCATGAGTGGGGGGGCGGGGGTGCAGAGAGAGAGGGAGACACAGAATCCAAAGCAGGCTCCAGGCTCTGAGCTGACAGCACAGAGACTGATGTGGGGCTCAAACTCACAAACTTTGAGATCATCACCTGAGCTGAAGTCAGACACTCAACATACTGAGCCACCCAGGTTCCCCCATAGAGTAATAATTATCCTTGCCCTATGGTCAGGATTCTAACGTATTCACTGCAACATGTCTTAGATATAAAACATATTTACCCTCTATAACCAATGATCCCAATCTAGATGTTAAATACTTGCTTGTTCTTCTGTGCATTAACTGATCCTTTTTCCTAAACCTTCAGGCTCTATCAAATCCTTCCCCTAAAATTCATGTCTTGTGTTGTTACTATCCATTACCCAGGATGACAATATTGAAATGAGTGAGAAAAATGTTCTAGCCATTTTAGTGTCCTAAGTTTTATCTTTTTATCCTTCAAAGAAATTCTTCATTAAAAGTTAAAATACATTTAAAAACTCACTGATGCTATTCATTAATATGTTGTTATAGATTCTAAACAACTGTCCCTTTTATAGGCAACATAATTACAAGTGAATTACAAATGCAGACTTTATGACTCCAATTAAACTCTGGGCCACAATTCATTAAAAACAGATTACACACATTATATTAGATGGAGAGAAAAATAAATATGCCACCCGATTTGAATGATCAAAATAAATGAGGAACAGCAATTTCAAATAATTTACGTTTGTCTAAAATTTTTATCAACATAACCTAGAGTATTTTCTTGAAAATCATCAAAGAAAAATTCTATGCTTACTTTTCAAATACATATAAATCATACTTTGTCTTATTTCATGGCCTCATTCTACCCCTAAGAACTTCTTTGAAAGTATTTCCCAAAAGTGAGAGACTAAAAGTGATTCCATTTTTTACCTATAAAAATATGATGATTTTATTTTGTAAGAATCAAATCAAGTGACTAAAAATTAATTCTAAGCAAATTGAAATTTCAACCTCATTGTAAAACTGCTTAAAGAGAGCAGATCTTAAGAAAATGTCATCAAGGACTGTTAACACCATTTCCACACTTGAGAGACTAATTTATCACTGAAGTGTTTTCTCCAAAATTTTTGAATGCTTAAGGATTGGGTTACTATGAAAAGTAGTTTTTTTTTTAATATTATGTCTATAATATTTAATTCTACCTAATCCTCACTCCCATCTGTTGGATCTCACTTCTCCAGTGAAGGATGAAGGGATAAGAATTATGTCAGTTTGAATCTAGCATCTCGTGCCATGGGCAGGCGCACAATGAAACAAAAGGAAGCTTAAACAAAGCAAAACTATGCTTAAGCAAGAAGACTGAGAGAGAAAGACACGAGAAAAGAAACAAAAAGAGTATTTCAAAGAATATTAAAAACCAATTCAAACAAAGTAATTTGAAGTTATTATGTAAAATGAGGTTAACATTTAGCAGGGGTATTCTAAGAATTCGAGGAGAGTTTGATGCTTTTGGGAGAAGATAACATTGCTGACAGTAACATTTAAAAGAGGGACAAAAGGACATTCCCATCAAGAAGCCTATACAACACACATGGGCAACAACAATAACCCTTTGCCTTGGCTCCACACAGAAAAGGAGAAAGGCTAAGACATAAGAAATGGTTTGGAGAGAAGAGAAGACACTGAATGGTTGAAAATAGTAAAAAAAAAAAAAAAAAAAAAAAAAAAAAAAAAAAAA
>NW_026058381.1:0-36903 GCF_023721935.1 Panthera uncia
CAAGCTGTTTCTGGAAGACCTTTTGCATGCGGACTTCCCCTTACACAACCCAGAGCAAACCAACCACTCAGGGGCCATAATCCTTTGTTGGGTATTGCCTTAATTTAACGCTTCTGTTCCCTCGTCTGAGCCTTTCAGTAAATGGGTGTTCCGGGAAGGTTTCTAGGTGTGCTTGGTCTGTTACTGGGTTAGTGAACATAGAAGCAGAAGAGAAGCCTCTGCAGGGAGCTCTGGGCCCGGCTGCAGGCGGCCCCTACCATGTCGCTCTGTGACTGCGTGGCTCCGTAGGCGGCAATGCCATTGGAGGGTGCGGCTGGCTGCGGTGTGTCAGGCTGGATGTATCCTCTTCTGTCAATCAGGCTACAAGAGAAAAAGCAATATGGAGGAAGAGAGTGAATAAAAAGCCAAAGACTCCATCAATACTATTTTAATTTCCATGCGGGGCTCCCTCTTTCTGTGTGGGGCGCCACTGCACGCACCTGGGAATACACCCTGACTCACCTTCAGGTACAGTCAGTACCAAAGTCTGTCACCTCTGCCTTTGACAAATGTCTGTAGCGTCTGTTCCCTGCCACCAGCTACAGACTCCCACCCCCTCCCACCCTGTCCCCCCAACCCCGGCCATCATGGCCACTGGGGCCCCGTCTAACTGCCCCCCATCCTGACAATGTCTCTACGCCCGCTGGCGCTGCTCGAGGGAGGGGGGCGCGCTCCTTCACCTGCGAACACTCCAGGCCTCGGAGGACTTGTCCCCACTTTCCGCCGGGTCTCAACCCACGCCCTCTCACTGCCAGCGCAGCACTTCTAGCTCTTCGGGACACCGTGCGCCTGCGCCTGCGCCTGCGCCAGCGCCAGCGCATGCGCGCGAACAGACGGCCCCGCCACGCCTCTCTGGGCTTTGCCACCTGTGCCTTTCGTTCGGGCTCTGGTTTCTCTTGCCCCAAGTCACTCTCCCTTCCACCCCACTGTCCGTCCTTCAAGGCCGGGTTCAAAAGCCCCCAGCCTTTGCTTTTGCCCCTTCTCCAGATTCTCTGGGACCTGCGTGTGACTCCTCTAGGCACATACCACTTGTCGCCTGGTTGGCGTCGTGATTTTACACACTCCCCTCTGCCTGGCAGCTGACCTCGAGTCTAAGGGCAGAACTACAAAGGGCAAGAGGAGGTGCAGCTAATAAGTGGGCGCTCCTGGTGCGGCCCCCACCATCTGGGGCTCGGGCCACACTCGTCGGAAATGCTGCTGGTGCATCCAATGTGCTCACGTACATTCCCCACTCCTGAGGGCGGAGGGCTGGTCCGTGAGGTCGCCCTGCTACTTGTCAGGCCCCCAGAAGATAGGAGTTATGGCAACCTCTATCTTCAGGTGTTCGGACGACACAATAACAAGGCATCAAAAAAATACTTGTGATAAGATCTTGGAATGGGACTCTGTCTGCTTCAGTTTCTGTTGGATCCCCAGAGGTTTAGAAAAACCAATAGGCAACAAGAAGCTCCATCTTTCAAAAAGAGGTGCTGGAGCCCCGTGCAGCTCAGACCAAGTTTGTGACCCCCTGCCAGGGCACAGAAGGTCAAAGGGGTAAAAAGCAAAGAAGGGTGCCGCGGACAGGCAGACACCTGTGCCCTCCTGAGGACACACACAAGGGAGGCGGGGCGAGGCTGAGGCCAGACGCAGATCCCCTGGGAGAGAACCAGCGTGGAGTCGGGCGGAACGGTCTTTCCAAAAGATCCCCTGAAACCCCAACCTGGGTAGGGATGAAGGGGTGGAAAGTGTTGCTTTTCTATGAACTCCGGAGTTTCCGTTCACTGAAACAATATGATTCTCAAGGAAATGAAAGTGCCCTGAGTCCTTTTTTTTTTTTAAGTGACAGGAGAAACTAAGGGACTTACAGGGGATTTCATTCAGGAGCAAAAAAAAAAAAAAAAAAAAAAAAGAAGAACTAGGTCATCAAAAGAGTCTGAAAGGGCAGCAGGGAGGACAAAACAAACCTGTTCTCAGCCTTCATCCTGTGTGTTAGGCCTGTTTAATGGACCAGCCACATGCCCAAGACTGTGACAGTCTGCCCCAAGTCTCATTTTAGTCCTCACAATGGCCCAGGAGCCCCTCCTAATCTGGATGTGCTCCCCTGGCCTTACCTCTTGCTTTGCCCTCTGTAGTTCGCTCACTCCTACACACGAGTTCCTTTAGTTCCTTCTCCTACAGGCTCTCCCCTCACCTCAGGGCCTTTGCACATGCTGCTCCCCTTTCTGTTTTCCCTTAGTTCCCTTCCCCCAATTCCTACTCATCTGTTAGAATAGATGACAACTTAGCCCCCCTCCTCTGGGAAGCCCTCCTGGGTTTCCTATGGAAACTGCACCCCACCCTCTGTCACAGCCCCTTTTTGACTATGTAGATTTGCCATTCTATTAAACCTGTCAACCACAGGTTGACCCTTAGCCCTGGCCTGCAGGGCCTGACCCTGACCACACCTTGGGAGTGGTCTTTCTCTCTTTCCAACTTTCCATTCCTTCTGCTAGACTTGTATGAGGACCCCCTACCCCCAAATCTGGCCATTCCTACCCTGCTGCCATGCACACCTCTGGGACCCATGCAGGGAACTGAATGTGGGTCTTTGCCCTCATGGCTCACAGCTCTCAGTGGGAAACATGTACACACTCTTGTTTTGCTTTCTTTCCCTTCCTTCCTTCCTTCCTTCCTTCCTTCCTTCCTTCCTTCCTTCCTTTCTTTTTTAGAGAGACAGAGAGGGAGACAGAACATGAGTGAGGGAAAGGGGCAGAGGAAGTGAGAGAGAGAATCCCAAGCAGGCTCCAGGCTCAGCGTGGAGCCTGATGCAGGGCTCGATCCCACAACTGTGAGATCATGACCTGAGCTGAAATTAAGAGTCAGACGTTTAACTGACTGAGCCAGCCAGGAGCCCCACAAAAACACTCTTATGAGCACATCATTATGCCATTTAAGAACATTTTAGAGGAAACTCAGGTACACGATGCTGGGCATGTCACTGGTTCTTAGTCCCTGATGGACAGGCTTGGCTGGGATGTCCAGGGAAGGCTCTGGCCCTCTAATGGGCACAAGGGTGAGTGAGGTAGGGCAGAAAGAGAAGGGGCAAAGAAGGTGACAGGAGGGAAGAACAAAGCCAGGCACTATCCCTCCATTGTATCTGCCCAGGCTGGGGGAGCGTGTGGGTGCAGTGGGAGAGGCCAGCAGCCCGTCTTCCCTGTGCAAACCTGTGAGCAGTTCACAATGTTCTGAGGGGAGGTTGTCCTTGAGAAATGCCCCATCCAGAGGGACTTGGGTTTTGGAAAGAATACAGCGCCAACTCAGCCACAGTAGGAAATTTTATCCAGTTATGGAAGAAAGAAGTTTGGTGTGACAAGATTTGTTCTCTAAACAAAACAAAGCAGCACCAAATGGGGAACAAGAAAAGAGATTTGTTCAAAATGTGAGACTTTTAAATTCTTTTCATGGATTCAGATGTGTATTTTAGATTTAGGGAAGGAGGCCTATTCAGTTCCCCTGGCCTCTTATGCTCCTCCAAGGGCCCTAGCCCTGGCTGCTGGCCTACCCCACTCTCCACAAATAAATACACGCCAGTAGGAAACAAAGCTAAATTGTGAAAAACCAAGAATTTCCTGAGGGATTTTCTGGCCTAAAGAGCTCCAAGAGAGATGCCTGGGTGGGTCTGGAGTTGTCCTGGAGAGAGGCTAGCACCCTCCCAGGCATGCCTGACTTCCCAGCCCAAGGTGGCCCCCAATCCAGAGTCCTTGGCTGCCCCTTTGTGCAGCCCCTCCTCAGAGGAAGCCTCTGAGGGGCAGGCCAGGGGCTTCTGGGGGGCCCCCAGTTCAGCAGGAGTATGGCACACTAGGCTCACAACTTTCTTGTTTCTAGAAAACAACCAATTTCTTAAAAAAAAATTTTTTTTAACATTCATTTATTTTTGAAACAGAGAGAGACAGAGTGTGAATGGGGAAGGGGCAGAGAGAGGGAGACGCAGAATCTGAAGCAAGCTCTGGGCTCTGAGCTGTCAGCACAGAGGCCACCCAGGCGCCCCAGAAAACAACCAATTTCTAATTGCCCAGTAGTACCAGTAACATAACCCAGTACCAATACGTGGCATGGGACTATATGCTTGGATTTTGTTTCTGGGGAGGGCAACACTCTTACTTTCCTAATGATATTTCACTGAGGCTGATAATAAAAATTAAGTTTGCATTCCATTAGCACATGTCGGCAATGACTGGCCATGGAGGTCCAAGTGCACAGTGGGGCTGCCTCGGAGACAGTCCCCATGGCTTTTTGTGGAATCTCTCCATTTATACATTTAGAAGCCACAAGGGAGGAAGTAATAAAGGTTTGGAAGCTCATTCTAGAGACTCGGAGTACTTGCTTAAGAAATATGGTGGATGATGGGTTACTTTGTTCGAAATGCTCTGCATGATGTAGCTCCCCAATAAGCAGGACTCGACAGCATTTTGTACTCACGTAATCCTGCCTGGGGCGGGGTTGCGGGGGCGCTTGCAAGTGCCATTCCACACACACCCCGGTTCTGACACCAGATGCCTGGGTTTGGGTCCCGATGAGGCAGAGTTTACTAGCTGTGTGAACTTGGCACCTTACTTCACCTCTCTGTGCCAGTTTCCTCGTCCACAAAACAGGGGCATAATACTGCCTTGACTCACCGGCACAGAGGGAGGTGTTAAAAGCTGACACAGGGGTGCCTGGGTGGCCCAGTCGGTTAAGCATCCGACTCTGGATTTCCGCTCAGGTCATGACCTCGTGAGTTCGAGCCCCGCATTGGGCTCTGTGCTAACAGTGCAGAGCCTGCTTGGGATTCTCTCCCCATCTCTCTGCCCCTCTCTGACTTGTGCACACACACTTCCTTTCTCTCTGTGTCTCTCTGTCTCTCAAAAAAAAAATAAACTTAAAAAATTATTTAAAAAAAACGTAAAACAATGAATAAAGGCTGATACATATAAAGCATCTAGAGCAGACCTAACACTATTCAGTGTCAGCCACTGCCATCGTCAGTGTGGTCATGTTGCCATTGCCATAATACGCGCTGCTTCAGCCCACTCCGCTCTGTCCTGTTGAGCTATTTTAGCATGTACATCCTGTATGACTCAGCTCTTAGCACCTCCTTCTACAGGTTTTCTACCTGCTTCCCACGTTGTGTCCCGGTCCCCCTACTAAGCTGACCACAGCTCTCTGCTCGTCACAGATGCTCAAGATGACTCAGTAATTAATTGGAGTCACGTGCCTCAGTTTTCCTATTTGGATCCTTAGGAGATTTTCCCCAACCTTGACACAAATTCAGTGAAAGAACCAAAAAGAGGGCAGGAACAACACAAGAGACAGCCGTATCTCCACTTCACTAAGGCCGTGTCTCCCTGACACAGAGCAGACCACTGAGCAGCGGTCATATAGGGGGTGTGACCAAAGGTGACAGTGGGTTTTGTGGCCAGGTCTCCAGCTCGTGAGGCCTGTGCCGGAGGCCTGTGCTGTTGGCTTTCCCGAGCTCTGTTAGAGAACGTGATCCTTTCTGACTCTTACCTTGGAGAGATGGGCCCACACAGGGCAACACAGCAATTTGTAAAGATATTTCCATAGCTGTAGGGATTGTAATTTTCTTTACCTCTTTTATTTGACCAAGATCCTTTAATCTGAAAGAAAAGGACAGCGAATGATACAACATCCTTCATATTGATGCCACAGTTTAGGCGAATGGGGTCATGAGAAACTCATCAAGAACGTAAAACATCTTTACTCATTTCTTCACAGTGAGAAAACCGAGAGACTTTTCTCAAGGAAAACTGGCATTTACTTCAAACTTGGACATATCCCCAGACAGCAGGTCAGACTAGGGAGAAAGTAACATTCTTTGGGGACAATAATCTCTTGTTCCTACAACACGGTACCCAAAGGTCAGCTCACATAAGCCAGCGGAGATTTGTTTCATACAGTTGGCGTGCTAACCAGTAATTAAACAAATGGTAGCCGAAAGAGTTAACACGGCTCCCGTAACTACCCATTTATAGTCTGAATTCAGCCTCACAATGTTACCAAAATAAGCCCACAGATTCTAATATCCATAGTTGCCAAATACAAATAACTCGATTACAATTCTCTTAACTCATGTATCTCCTCGGTACCGATTTTCCCAAGCCTTTAAGGCAACCTGACTGATTCTGAGACATTTAATTCCTGTACTAACAGACATTTCTGTCAGAGTCTAAATATTCGGAGCAAAGAGGACCAGGCTTATGAAGAACATTTCCAACATTATGTTTTCTGTTTTTATACCTCCTCTCCATCTGCATTCAGTAAAGGCAGATAATCCTGGACAAAAAGTTAAATTCTGGGTGGGGGCGGTCCCCTCCAAAAGTGTTAAATGTAAAAGGCAGATTCATCCACCCTGAGATATCAGCTGGATGTGGTCTCTCCTCCAGAGGAGGTATGACAGGTTGCTCACAAAACTACTGAAGAGGAAGGAATAGACAATAAGCCCCTCCCTCAGAGTTTGGAGATGGGGGACTCTCAGCTGACCTTAGTATCTAACTGATGTGGCCAGAAAGTAAGACAGGTTAGAGATTCCCCACTGGAAATCATGGAGACCCTAGGAAAATGCTTCCCCTGCACATTGTTTGCTCCCAGAGGCTCATACCTGGAATGGAATATGCACAAGGCCTTGGCCCCTGAGCTCCTCTCTCCTGTCCCCCCCCTCCCCCGCCTCCGGACGCAGACACACACACCCACCCCCCAGACCGCTGGGAACTCACATCTTCATTTGTCGTCTGGTTGGAGCTGATCAGGTATGTGTGGAAACCCGAGAGGCCGACGATAGACCAGACGGAGAAGAAGCACACCACGGCCTCCAGCACAGTGGCCTGGGGTCAAGGAGAAGAACGGGGTGGGGGTGGGGGGTGGAAGCGGGGTAAGTTCTCAGGGTGCCTGCGGAACCAGGATGATGTAAGATTCGGATGGGAAACCCACAGACGCTCACTGAGGCCTCTGAATCTATCTAGCTTTGTCCCTAACCAGAGGGGGACCCTTCAGGTCCAGCACTGTGCCCCTCTCTCCTTCTGATTCACCCCAATCGTGCTCAGTCAACAACCAGTGGGCTCCCCGAACATTACCTGTTTACTGTTTCACGGTGGACAGTTCCTCTGACCATCCTCCCCACCTGCCCTTGGCCTTTTCCTGTGGCTCACTGTGCAGCCAATGACTGTGACAGCAAAGCCGGAAGCACGCTGGCCGGCGTTGGCAGCGGCCCAGGCCTGCTAGGAAAGGTCGCGACATTGAACATGAACATCACTGCAGTCTCAGACTCTAATCTCAGCTTCTGAACGCTGGGCACTATCACATCAACAGGTTTGTCCTCCAACTTGATGTTGAGGCCGAGTGAACCGTCACACAACAGTAGTTGACAATTGTGAGCAGGGCCGGCCACCGGCAGCTGTAGCCTGGGCAGGGCTCACCTTCACGGCTTTCTCTCTGCCTGGATGATCCTTTCACTCGCTGGTGGCTGCCTGCCCCCACCTATGGGTGGGCTTCTGGACCAGCAGGGGCATTTCTCAGAGTGGTGTCAGGGTGAGGGGTATTTTTACTTAGAGGACTCTTTGCCAACACCTTAGCCCACCCCAACACCTAAGGCTATTTTCAGCTCTTTGATGGGCAACTAGGAAACGTGGATGCTTAATCAGACATTGAGTGATGGCACATCCCGAGCTCCACAAAATGTGCTACAACCAGAGGATAAAAAGTGTGGTATTCTTCAACAGATGAGATAAATCAACCCAGAGTGTGGCAATTTCCAAGGACTAGAGAATTTTTCTGTTCCACAAATGTTTATAAAATTCCATTTACAAGATATAGATGTTTCTCTGGGGAAAAAATATTCCTCACAGGTCTGGGAGTTTAAATATACACCATCCATCCCCCATCAAGAAGTTACAGGCTGGAGAAAGTAAACACCCAGGCTTTCCTGATGCTCTCAAGGGTAGAAGCCATAGATCACGCTGCAATACATCACCATTGATTTTTTTTTTTTCAGGACTGGATATAATTCATCTTTAGACCAGAGCAATGAATACAGTATTCAGTGCAGCGCCATAATCTGCCATGCCATTATTAACAAATGCCACTGTCCGGGCATGTGGGGCGAAATACAAAACAGGAGAAATGAATGGGCTCTTGCCTGTTGACCGACTGACTTTCAACATCAGGACAGACCACTGGCCCTGCTCTTGGAGAAGCAGAAGAATGCTCTGCTCTTCTGAGGCTTAAGCTTCTAGAAACCGCAAGCCTTCAGAAAAGCACTACCCTGAACTTAAATGGACATCTGAGGAGGAGAAGAATGTACCTCTGCCAGCTAGCTAAGACGAAAACAGCCCAGCGCACCCAGAGTCAGACAGATGCCAACACACGCTGCCCACCGCGGGCCCTGCCCATTCCTCGTGGAGGCAGGAGTCGGAAAAAAAAAAAAAAAAAGTCGAAAAAAAGGAGTCGGAGGCAGGAGTCGGAAAAAAGGGAGGAGTAGCTACATCTCGAGAAGAGGAGAACCAGGTGGTTATTATGGAAAAGCAGGTAAGTTCCGACATGTAGGGAGGATCTGTGGAGTAAGAGAGAGATGCAGAGAAGCAGATCCCAAGCTAGGTCTGCCTTGGAACCCCAGAGTTATCAGGTGGGCCAATGGTTAAGAGGGGAGGCCTCAGGTACATGTGGGGACACACGAATGGTCTCATTCTCAACGGCCTTCTCACAGGTGAGGCTCACAGGTGCCCCTCTTCTGATCATCCCCCCGCCCCGGGGGCAGACTGGGGAGGCAAACCACGTGGGTGGAGTGGAGTCCCGGGGGAAATGATGGACGTAAGCAGCGGGAAGACTGAGTCAAGGAGAAGTGGGTTGCGGAAAGTCGGGTGACACTGGCAGTGAACCTCCACAGGCTGGAAGGAAAAGACAAGAAATAGATCAAAGAGGAAGGGAAACGTGAAACGGAAGCAAGAAATGATCAGGGTAGGAAAGAGAATAAAGAATGAAAGCAAAAGATTTATTTGCTGAATAACGCCCGAAGAGCCAGACCTCCATCTCAGAAATGCTTCTGTGTCACCAAAAGTTTACAGTCCAGGTAGAATGATGGTGATGTCAAAATACACACAAATTCATATGCGTGAACCATATAAGACCTGGCATGTCCACGTGAGGGAGGATCACAGCATTTAAAGCGGCACAGCCCATTTTCTGGTGGCTCTTCCCTTTGCAATGCCACTTAAAATTTTTACTCCCCAAAGGAGGCGTTGTTACCAGTGGACATGGGATTTTAAAGGCTTATAGGTCCAAAAATAAACTAGCAGATCTCTATATTAATATCTCATGTGCTTTAGAGACATTTTATAATTAGCAGATTGTTAGCTCACAGCTGTGTCAAAATGACACGAATTCAAGGCAAAATGCAAGACGCAGCCCTCTTTCCCTTGCACCTCACAGTGGAGCCCCCCACAGCATGTCTTAAGGAACCGTCATCATCACTCATAACAATGGCTGGTGTCTCTGGCTAGGCATCAGGTAGTACTCCAAAGGCTTCCTATGGATTAACTCACTTAATCCTCAGTGACCCAGGGTGAAGTGTGATTCCCACTTACCCAACAGGGAAACTGAGGCAGAAAGCAGGTAAGTACTTTGCTTGAGAAACAGCAGAGCTGGAAATGGAGCCCTGAATGTGTGGCTGTGCCAGGACAAGAGAAAAGCCCTGGGCTGGTTCCTTTCCTATTCCTGCTGACATTCCCATGGCTCTGGGCTGACCACAGCCCCTGTGGGGGAAGATGGGGATCCTCTTTTTGTCAGGGATTTGTGAAGCTTTGGCAGCCTAAGTAGACCACTCCCCCTCCAAATTCCCTCTCAGGCTGGGGAACAAATATTTGAACAACACATCCCCTCACTGACTCCAGAGCCAGATGTTGAAAATATCTATGCCATAATAAGATTAATATAAATTTTTCATAAGTGTATCAAAAGCCATTTACTGGGGCGCCTGGGTGGCTCAGTCGGTTGGGCGTCCGACTTCAGCTCAGGTCACGATCTCGCGGTCCGTGAGTTCGAGCCCCGCGTCAGGCTCTGGGCTGATGGCTCAGAGCCTGGAGCCTGCTTCTGATTCTGTGTCTCCCTCTCTCTCTGCCCCTCCCCCGTTCATGGTCTGTCTCTCTCTGTATCAAAAATAAATAAACATTAAAAAAAATTAAAAAAAAAGCCATTTACTGATATTTTTAAAAGAGGAAATGAGGAAGAAATACACCAACTCGACTAAGAGCCAATTTAATAAGCAGTTGGGTGTTACTGTATCAGAGATGGTTCAAAATTATAGCAGTTACCACTGCCAGCCTCTTTCTGCCTCCAACCCCCGAGAAGACAGTGAGCCCTTTTTTGGCCAGGGGTGTGGCATTAGTTTAAGTTCTACCCCAAGATGTCGCACTTTGAGGTACTCACTAGATGACTGTGGAAATGAAAAAGACTGAAAAATGCTGACGGGCAAACAGCCCTCCACTGAGTTTCCGTGGGATCCCAGAAGTGCCTGCTGGGTGCCCTTCTGTGCAGCCAGCCCTGTACTTAGGACAGGAGAGGGGGAGGGACTCACTTCCTGCCCTAAGGGATCTGTTCGCCCTTGGGAAGGTAAGTGAGGTGAGAAGGCCTTGCAGACACAAGGGAAGAACGTTGGACAGAATGGTGAGGGCATTTCAGTGTTTGGAAAATCATAAAAGGTGAGAGATCATGGAACCAAAGATTTCTAACCTTTCTGAGTTCCCACTCTTTTCTCAGAAAAAAAAAATGCATGCACATTTTTTTACTTCTGATTTCAGGAGTTTTAGAAACTCTCCTGACACCTTTCCATAGATACACATGGACCTCAAGTTAAAAAGTCCTAATTTATCTTTATCTTAATCCCTTAATTTTACAAGGAGGAAGATGAGGCCCAGAGGGGTCAAGCTGGTAATTTACATGATAGACACTTTGACAATGGAAAGTCACGGAGACCCTTCGGTGTGGATCATGTGACCATCATCTTTCAGTCTCTCAAATCCTTTTCCCCATATTCTTTTATACCAGGAAATAAAGATGTGCAGTTCTCCCAAATCTATGAAGTCACTGTAATTCCAATCAAAATTCCGGAATTTTAAAAAGGAATTAAAAACTGACTCTAAAATATCAGGAAGAGAAAACGTGCAAGAATGGGTAAGAAAACTTGAAAAAAAAAAACAACTCTTGGGTTGGGGGATGGGAGGACACCTTTAGTAAACAAAACACAGAGTCTGAAACAGACCTGTGGGCACGAGGGCTACAGAAGGCATTTCAAATTTGGGTGAAAGAATACACTGGCGACTCTCAAAGTGTGGCCCGTGGGCCTTTGGGGTCCCCGAGATCCTTTCAGGGAAACTCCCAGGTCAGAACTATTTCCCAATCAATGCCAAGACATTACTTCCCAGTCTAACTGCTTCTGTCATTCAGGGGCTTCATCTGAAGGCTTTGGGATGGGCCTCACTCCCATCATAATAGGGAAAGTACTTGTGCATTCTGTGTTTTAGACATTTCTCAGTTGTAGTTTCAAACATGACCTCTAGAAATATACATAATCTACCTAAACAAAAGTTCCTTGAGTCCTCAATAATGTTTAAGAGTGTTAAGAGATCCTGAGACCTAAAAGTTTGAGAACTGCCAGAAGTGAACAGTGAACAGCACTGGGACACTTCACTAAGCATTTGGGAAAAACAAAGTGAGAACTTTAGCTCACCACACACACACACACACACACACACACACACACACGTAGATTACAGATAAATTACTGTGCCAAACTGAAGAAATAAAATGTAAAGGTATTAGAGGGAAATAAAGGACATATGCCTATAATTTTGGGGTTCAGATATAAGACACAAAATCTAGGAGCCATGTAGTATCTGATTTGTAGATGGATTTTGTTAAGTTAAGCATTTTTTTTTTTGTATTAAAGAAGTCAACTTAAAAGGTAAGTGACAGGTTGGGAGAAAAATATTGGCAAGAGATATTAAATGGTTATTATTAAGAATAAAGAACATGTTAATAGGAAAAGAACAAACAACCTGATTACAAAATGGACAGAGATTATGAGCTGGCACATTGTGGTCATGAAAAAAAAATGTCAACAAAAATGAAAATAAGCACAAGCTGATTATTATCCAGAAAATGGAAATTAAACCAATGAATTTCCCCCCCATCAAATTGGCCAAAGTCACAGCACCTGTAACATCCAATATGGATGAAGCTGTGGGGAAACGGGAGAACGAGTCAGTACAATCTCTTTAGGGGACAATGTGGCATGTCAGTCAACATTTAAAAGATGCTTAATTTTCCAGGCACCTGGGTGGCTCAGTGTGCGCCTCAGTTGGTTAAGCATCAGACGACTTTGGCTCAGGTCATGATTTCATGGTTCATGAGTTCGAGCTCAGCATTAGGCTCTATGCTAACATGGCTGAGCCTGCTTCTCTCCCCCTCTGTCCCTCCCCCACTCATTCCTCTCTCTCTCTCTCTCTCTCTCTCTCTCTCTCTCTCTCAAAAAAATAAATAAATATTAAAAAATATGCTTGGAGGGGCACCTGGGTGGCTCAGTTGGTTAAGCACCTGACTCTCGATTTCGGCTCAGGTCATGATCTGACAGTTCGTGAGTTTGGAGCCCCCCCATGGGGCTCTGTGCTGACGTCACAGAGCCTGCTTGGAATTCTCTCTCTCCCTCTCCTTTTGCCCCTCCCCCCATTCATGCTCGCTCGCTCAAAAAATAAACTTCAAAAAATTTTTAAAAATATGCTTAACTTTCAGTGATTCCACATTTAGTTGTCAATTCTGGAGAAACACTAACACTTGTGCACAAAGACATACATGCAAGATGGCCTGCCACCTCATTTTTTATGCAATAAAACAATTAAGAAATCTAAGTATTCATCAACAGAAAAATATAGTATAGATTGTGTTCTGAAACTCTATAAAGCAGCTGAAAAAAAAAATGAGGTAGATCCATATGCTGACATGGAAATACCTTCAGGAAACAGCTAAAAATCAAACCGCTGAAGAATACAAAGAAAACAATCCTTCTTAGGTAGAAACAGTCCCTGCAACGGTGTGCAGACACATACGTATTCAAACCCTTCGAATACCGTCTGGAAAGACCCGTGAAAACTGACAAGGATTCCCACAAAACGACAGAGGAAGGGTCGAGAGCAGTGCTTCTTTTACGTTTCTCTTTGAAATTTTTTACGAGAGTTATGTTCTTCCAGTACCTGAGTGATTTAAAAAAACCCCAACAACCTCCTCCCCCATTCTGTGACCCCGTGAGATGTAATCTGATGCTTATTCTTCACGCACTCCCTCAGACAGACCGGTTAGGGGCAGTGGGAAAGAGTGTCAATTCCCTGCCCGGAGAGAGGGGCTGGCGGTAAGGAGATCTGGGCTCCAGTTCTGGCAACACGGCTGAGTGTAAATTGGGGTCATCTGACCCTTCAGCGCAGGCTCAGCTGTAAGGGACCGATGGACACCTGTCCTACCTATTTCCTGGGGTCCCCCTGAGGATCCACAGACATCGGGACAGAAGGGCCCTATAAGCTGAGTCTAGCAAAGGCCTGTGCCGCCGTCATGAATTTTCCAACGGGCAGTACGGTGTCCCTCCTTTCTGAGGGCATTGAGCCAAATCCGAGCCTTCTACCAAATTCCATTAAAACAGAACCGTGCCCATTAGGCCGTCGGTGCCTTTCAGACAGCGTGCCTCGAAATGAATGCAAATTGGGGATAAAAAGGCTTTCTGGCGAGAGCCTCCACACACGTAGAATCAATTACCATTTGATTTAGCAACCACTGAAAACTCTTCATTTGGGAGCGCCAAACAATAAGTCATGATTAAAAATGACTGTAATCCTTTTAATTGGATGTTAATGCCGTTTCATCGTGAGGACTGTTGATCGCAGGGCTTCTCCTCTCTGGCTCCTCCTCGAGGATGCTGCTGGCCCCGGTGGCCCGGTTCCTGCGGGGACCCCTGCGGGGACTTCCACCTGCAGATCCGCTGGTGAGCTGGAGGCGAGGCCACGTGGCTCTCCTGGCTCTGCGTGACCAGTGCCATGTCCTCTGAGGCTGTAATGTTGTCACCGCAGGCTCATGACTTGTTCCTCTTTCCGCCTTTCATGCAAGGAACTGCAGAGGACCGTGAAGTTACTCTAGCTTCACGTGGGGGTTCCTGGGGGGTCAACTCTTAGGTGCTGCGCGTGTATTTCAAATAGGACTCATTTCTAACCTATGCTAGCTCTCTCCCCTTTCCACTGTGCCTTCCCTCCCCTGGGTCCCCAGGGCTGAGCCCTCCGAACTGGCTCTGACTCTCCCTCCTCCCTCCCAGCAGCACTGATTTGATTGCTTACCTGCTCAGCTGTCCCCTTATCACCCATCTCAATTCCGGGGGCCTTTCCCCTGCACACATCGCCTCACCCCTTCCTTGTGTTCCCTGCTGCAAATGAGTACTCTTAAGAACACAACAACCACGACAGAAAGGCTCTGGTGATGTCATTCACCTGCCAGAAATCTAAGCTGGTTCCCCAGCGTCCTGGGCAGGAAGGCTGACTGGTATACAATGCTGTCAGGGCCTTTCCCTTCCTGGGAGCAGTCACTCTTGACCCCCCGCCCCCCCCCCCCCAACCACGGCTTAGCTATCACGGCTCCCCTCCCGCTATGCCCGCCGTGTGTATGAGTCGAAAGTGCATCTGTGTGCTTGTACCGTTAGGGCGGAGGGCCTGCTGACTGGGAGCACGGCCGAGCTGCCGGAGCCTTGCAAACCCTGCTGAAGGAATCAATGAACACAAGCCCAGGTCTGGCCCTACAGATGGGCTGCTCTTCCCTGACACATGCTGCGTATCACCAGGCCCTGCTCAGGCTGTTGGTCCTGCCTGGGATCTCTCCCCTCCATGTCTCCAGTTTTAGGACTTCTTCCCCAATCTTTCCAAGCCCTATGCAAACGCTACCTGCCAAAGCCTTTCCTGATTTCCGTGCAAGATGCCCTTCTGGACCCTCACCCCCACCTCAAGCTCTCCATGATGTTTTATGCCACATAAGACTTACTCTGCTTTTTAGAACTCAGAGTCATACACCAGGTCTCGGCACCATCAGATGTTCATTGAGGAGATGAGTGAATCATTCTGTCCACCCTCGCTGCTCTGCCTGCCCCCTTTGATAGAATGTGCTTCAAAGGTCTGGGCCGGTGGTTCCTTCTTGACTTTGTAACCCGGGCAGAATTTGCACGGAGTGAGTGGGTATTGCGTCAAATGATCTTGGAAGGAACAGATGCCAAGTGGACCTCGTCCTTTGGAAACTGCCTGGCTGTGCGAAGACCCAGTGCCTTTCTTCGTGGAGAAGACTCACCTTCCATCTCTCCCTGGGGAAGGGGTGGGGGGGCGGCTCCTGAGAGTCCATAGCACCCAGCCACGCCACTGCCTCTGCTTCTCTGGGGCAGAGATGAGAGGGAGGAAGTGGCCTCAGGCCACTGGGGGGTAAAGAGGGAACCGGAAGGAAGGCTGGCCAGGGCATCCGAGGCCCGGGCAGCATCCTTAGCCTCCCTGATGTGAGCAGGGCTGCACTGTGGGCTGGGAAGGGACCTGCTAAGTGCCACCAGCGAGCCTACTGGCTCTACCCATCCGTCCTCCTCTCCTCCCCCTCCTCCTCCACCTTCTCCTCCTTCCCCTCCTCCTCCTCCTCTTCCCCCACCTCTTGGCTTTGCCGCACTCAAACAAGATGCCATCCCGTCCTTACTGACGGGTACCTCCCGCTTCTCATTGGGTGCGCTGCTTGATTCCTTTCTCCTGTGGTCCTGCTGGCGGGCTCGATGAAGAGCTTCTGGTATGTCAGGGTTTCTGTTGCTCCTAGCAGTGCTTCCGATAGATAAGGTGCCTCCATTGGTTGTTAAATAGCCTTTTGTGTTTCTGATCTCTCTCATTTCATCAACGACATTGCTTTCAGTTGGATATTTCTCACAGATTTACTGTGAGGCAAACCTTTGCCTGGACCCTGATTTCTCATCAAAATATTTTCATATCATGGTCAGGAGACCAGATTGGAGGCCACTGAAAATTATAAATTAAGTTATCTTCTTGCCTGAGAACAGTCAGCAGGTCATGTGCAGAGGCTACAATGGACTCCGGTCCTGTGCTCAGGCAGTTTGCCAGAAAACCTCCTCTTGTCTTAAGAGCTTGGTGCCGTATAGACTCTTGCCCCACAGAGACTGTAGGTCTGGAGAGGACGAGCTGTGAGCCACGCTGCCATCGGCCAGAGAGCAGTTGTCATGAGTGTGAAATGTCACGGATGAGTTTCATCCATCAGAAATCAACCACCTCCAAAGAGACTCCCAGGGCCTCAGCAGTGGAAGGAGGCTTGGAGGTCATAACATTATCTGATGCTAGAACCATGTAGGGAGGCATGGTCCGTCCTCTTTTTGACCACCCCTAGGGCCTGTGATCTCATCGCTTCCCCTGGCCATGCTGTTTCTGAGCTGCCCCAGTGGTGAGCACGTCTTTCTTAGTGAGCTGAAAGCTGTCCCTCAGAAGCTCCTCCCTGGCCATCCCGGTGCCCCTTCCAGAGCCACACAGGTGTCCACAGGAAAGGCAGGAGCCCACAGTACCAAACAGGCATCCTGATAGGATCCGGCCTTACTCATCATATATACATTATCACTAGTAACCAGAACTCAGTATTTTTTCAAAAACACATCACAACCTCATAGAACCTGAAGCATACTTTTTCTTCTGGAATACAGATTCCTGATACATCATCAGACCTCAACACTTCTTTATAGACCCACTCGATAGAAGGAGGGATTCTTCTGCAAAGCATGTACTTAGAAAAGACGCTGTCAGCACAGAGAGCCTGTAAGTAGTCATACCGATTGGGGGAGGAGTGTTCGGTGGCACATGAAACAATTTCTGTTCTGTGGAATTAAAAAAAAAACCCAGGACCTCACGTCTTAGTGTGGGTACATCTGATGTTCCTGAAATTCTCCACTACTTCCAGAAAGAATAAAGATCGAAGTTGGGATTGCTGCTCAGACTGCCCCTATCCCTTCCCTGCCCATCTCTTCCCCATGGGCTTCTGTGCTGTCAGATTTCTCCGGAGTCCTGCTCTTGGTGCCTGATTTTCTCTGGGAGAGAAATGGGAGGGAGGGGGTTTATCAGACAATCTTTATATCAGCTGTGGTAGCTACCCTGGGATATTCTGGCTTCAGCTTTAGGTCACCTTTTAACAGGCAGGAGCTCAAAATGACAGTGGATCAAGAGGTGCCATAAAACCTGACCTCAGGAGAGGATACACACACACACACACACACGCACACACACACACACCACATCACATATGTATATATAGATATATGCGTGTGTGTGGGTCTGTATACATATACACTAACCTGCTAATTTTTGTCTCCCACCTCTGTCCTAGAGTGACACAAAGGGCGGAAAGGGAAGGGAGGACATAGACTCAGAGCTGAGCTGTACCGCTAGTGAGCTGCATGGACGGGTGTAAGAGAGAAACCTCTCAAATCCACCTGTACTTGAGTGCCTGACTCCAAGGTACCTCCTTCCCAAAGGCCTGTGGGGCCAACAGAGCAGTGGCCTCCCTAGAGATGTCCTAATCTCTGGCAGCTCCGAATACATTACCGACATGGCACAAGGGAGTTGCAGACTGCAGGTCATGGACCCTGCGATGGGAAGATAATCCTGAATTCTCAGGGTGCAGCCACTCTTAAAAAACAGAGAGCTTTTCTGGCTGAGGTCAGAGAGATGGGCGGAAGAGAGGCGGGAGGGCTTCAAAGTGTGGGAGGGACCTGACCCACAATTGCTGGCTTAGAAGAGCAAGGAAGTCATGAATCAGAGAACAGAGCAAGGAGACGGGACCTCAGTCCTATGCCCTGGGAACTCGGTCAACCACCCGTATGAGCCTGAAAGAGGATTCTCTCTGGAGCCTCCGGACGAGAGTCCAGGCTGATACCTTGATTTCAGCACTGTGGGACCCAGAGCAGAAATGAGCCAAGCCTGCTGGACTTCCGACCCACAAAACTGCGAAACAGTAAATTTGTGTTGCTCTAAGCCTCTAAAATACAGCCTGGTACAAGCTGGAGCCTGTTACGAAAGGCTGTGGCCTGGAGGAGGCAGGATGCCCTGCAGGCGTGTCTGGCCACTGCAAGGCGCTTGACTCGCATTCAGAGCCAGCTGTCGCCCCCACTGGCTCTGACTGGGCCACGTGGCTGCCAAGCTCCTGAACGTGGAGAACGCGCCTGGTAACACCCACCAAGGGAAAACCTCCGCACCTAGAGGTGACAACACCATTTGGAAAGGCAGCGGCTGAGATGCTTGGGAGTTTTCACGACCTGGGCCCTCCCGAAAACTCTTGACCTCTACCTGAGGATGATATCTTGGGGGAAAACAAGCTAAAATCTGCTCTGAACCTAGTAGGGGCATTTCTCGCTTTCCTCTCCTTTCCATGCGAATAGTTTCTCCAGCAAAGTCAGCATGCTACCCTTTCTACCAGCAACGTTTGTCTGTTCCCCTTCCTGGGGAACACAGTGCTCTTGATTATACACACTATGGGCACAGCCAAATCATGAGAATGAGCAGACGTGTGTGCTCTAAAAGAAGGTTCTAGCAGAGCCCGCCCATTGCACATATTGCCACAAAAAGAAGCTTCTATGAAATCGCTCCTGCCATGCGTGCAGACGATGCTTTGGTGTCGGGTGTTCTCGCTGATATCCCATATAATTGGTCTTGTCACCATAGCATGTCAAGTACGTAATGCTTGACTCTCGCAGGTCAAAAACTTGAGACACAAAAGCGTTAAAAGAAATGACCTCAGACTTCATTTAAAAGAAATGACCTCATTCATCGTGAGGCAGCAGGAATCCAGGACCCACAACCTGGTCCTTCCTTGTGACTCTTTCTGGGGTTGGGAGATGATAAGATCCACGAGCTGGGAGGCCTGTAGCAGGTGCCACGAAGACCCAACAGCACAGACCACACACAAGAGGTGCATGCTGTCTGCTAGAGAGGGGACCGCTGTGCCCAAAGGTGGCACCCAGGAGAGCCAAATGGGGCAGGAGGGAGCCTGCAGGCCCCAAGGAATGGGGCAGCTGAAATCCCCCAGGTCTCAGGTGGGCTTTTGCCTCCCCTCCCCACCGAGTGGGGTCCCTGTCACTGATACCTCTCATTGTCTGAAGTGCTCCACATGCATTCTGCACAGACATCCAGGGGTCAGAATGGTCACAGGTGCCAGGGACAGAGGAGGGGAGGTGGCTCAGGTTGCCACACTCTCGAGGCTTCAGAAAGCATTCCAGCTGGCAGCCCAGACCTTGGTTCCGGTCTTAGGTGCATGTATTAAACTTAACATGACCAGCGTGTTTTCATGATGTAACCAACTTCCTGAAAGACAGATAAGCCTCTTCTTCTGGGAAGAAAAGACAAGGCTTGACTGTAAGATATGCCAAAGCAACAGGCCTTGAAAATAGAAGGGCATGGAGGAGATGATGGTGGAGGGTGTCACCCTGGTAGGACTGGGGACAGGGATGAAGAGAGACATTTCTCATGAGACCTGTTCTTAGCAGCCACAAACACTGAAAATTTCATTCTCAGGACCACCTTTCCTTCTGGATAACTTCTAGCTAACTCTTGCTTCCCAGATCCTTAATAGAAGACAGGACCCAAGCCCCCTTTGTATATCTTCCATATGTCGCCTGTCCCCCTTTTAAGAGATTAGTCGACTATAGGATCTGTACTTGCAACCAACGTTCTATGCTGCCTATGAACACAGAGGCACCAAAAAGGAGATACTTTATATTATGCAAATATCTATAAGACCACATTTGTTGTCAGTTCTATCTTAATAACACTACCACCACCCACACACCAGTTCCCAGGGACGTGAGCCAGCTTATCTTACTAACTAAATGCTGTACATGATACATACATTTTCATCAAGTTCTTCATTCATTGTTTAAGAATTCTCTACCACAAGATGAAGATTACTTTTGGGAGTACTGAGAAGTTCAAGTCCAGTCTACTTGCTTATGTGAAGAAGAAAGGGAGCTGGGTCCCAGATGGAGCCAGGTCAATGGGTCCAGTGGGCCAGCGCTACAACAATGAATGTGAAACTTAGGGGGATGGGTGAGGCGGGGAGCCCATTCGAGCGCATCATGGGTGAATATTTCTCTTTCAAGAAGTTCAAAATAAGCGTGGTACACGCCCATATATACTGTTTGGCAGGACAGGATTAATCTGAATGGCCTGAGATTGACCACCTTTAGTCCATTCAAGACTGCGAAAAGGTGTTCTGTTCCCGGAAATAATATAGGTCATCCAGACCGTCTGGAGGGGCGCCCAAGGAGATTCCCAGATGGAATCCATATAGAGGGTCAGAGGATTCCCATCTGGTGACTGCGTACCAAGAAGGCAACCCACACACAGGCATCTATAAATACACTGCAGGGACCACCTCCTGATCAAAATGAGGTGGACTGGACCTTGCAGCCCTCCTTCTACCCAAACCAACCTGACTTAACACATATCAGTGCAGCTTCCTGGGGTGGGCAAGAATTTACACTTGGCTTTCTAGCTAAAAAGCGCTTTGATTTAAACAGAGCTAAATGAGTCACTTTGAGGTTCAAGCATTCAGACACCACAACGCATGCAAGTGAATACGGGGAGTTTTTTGGAGGATTTACAGAAGGCAAGAAAGTACGAGTTCCGAGAAGAAAAGCCAGGGCACAGACGATGAGGTAGTTGAGGAGGTCAGTCCAATACTGAACACGGTAGCATTGTGAAAAACAGAACAACCAGAAAGGATATCTCGCAGGACTGTCCTTAAGAGCATTTAGGAATCCTGTCTGTTGTGAACCTGTGGGAAATGAAACCAAAATTTAGTATTCACACATTCACCTCCAGAAAAACAGCCTTTATACGGAAAGCTCCCTCATCTACATGAACATAATAGGTGTCTAAAGATCAATTAAATAATTATATTTTGTTGTGCTACAGCACCAGCATACTGATCGGGGACTGAGATTCCACCACAGTTATTCAACCAGAAAATGGCAGATTCATAATTAGGCCCGACATCTGCAGGATATTTTTTCAATAAAAGCAGATGGATGCCTGCGTCCTTTCCCATAAATTATAGTTCTGATTACTCCTTTGTTTTCCTCATTTTAATAGGAAAACAGAATACTGTATGCTATTTTTTCCTCTTCTTTTATGAAAGACTGTTTTTCCAAAGTTTGTTAACTTTTGACCTGGGGCATCCTATAAACCAGGCTGCGTACAAAAGACGTCTTTCTCTGCACCCAGAGTAAACAAACTCATAACGTTGGAGTTTATTACTGACTCCTTTAGGCTTGAAGACATTTTAACATGAATTGTGTGTGCAAAAAAAAATTTCTTTAGGGACTTGAGTAAAGATGTATCCGACAAGAAGCAGTTTTTATTGTACGTGTTGACATCATGGTTTTTAAACATAAATGCCCATGGGGGAGGAAGTCTTGGTGCTCCCATCTTGGAGTGGTGATGCTGGGTCCCTGCTGTGCTGCGTGAAGCCATGTGTTTTGGGGACATCATCTGGCCCGGGGCAGAGATGAGAGGCACAGGGAGGACAGACACTGTGTTATCTCTGCTGCGGCTGCAGGGGGCAGTTAGAGGCAGGGTCCTGGACGCCTCTGTGTAGGAGGGAAGGCTGAGGGTGGGGTGGCTCCAAATTCATCCTTGAGGCCCCATTTCCTCCCTCTGTGCTGTGTTCCCCACAGTCCACTGCGGAGGCACAAGGATGTGCCAAAGAGCAGGAAAATGAAGAAGGAGAGCTTAAGGCTTCTTCTTCCATCTCCGCTAGGCCAGTGGGGCAAAGCCAGCATGTGGGCTGGGGCAGATCCTAGAGAAAACACCATCTTGAGGCAAAAGGAAGACCCTAAAAGAAATGACTTCTCTTTCCCTACTGACCCCAAACTGGCTTGCTTTTCCAAACCTTCCCTTCTCAACAAGGAAGTCCAGCCATCAGGTTCCCCAGAATCTTTGCTACAACAGGATTCTCCCCCAACCTCCCTTCGGAGCCCCATTACCTGGCAGGGAGAACTCAGGTGACAGTGCTCTGCCTTTGCCAATGTTTTCATAATCTTAGGGGATCATGGGAGTCACGTAAAAATCTGCCCTTCCTTAGAGCATGGAGTGCCAAGCCAAGTTGGGGGCGGGTGGGGTTGTTCAGGGGGATTTGTTGAGGGGTATAGAACAAGGGGAGAGGATAATCTTTATTTGCTTTTGTTCAACACACTTGGGTAATTTGCAAGCAGGTAAATTCTGAACGCTTTTTTTTTGTGGAGAATGGGATTAACAATATTTAAAGCATAAACTACAGCAAACTCCATTTTCTCCCATCTAAGTACTAACCAGGCCAGACCCTGCTTAGCTTCCCAGATCAGCACGTTCAGGGTGGTATGGTCGTAGACCAGCAAACTCTATTTGGCTGGATCTGGGGTGAGTAAACCTTTAGGGAAGACGAAAGTGAAATGTACCTCACTGTGGTGGGTGTACCCAAATGTACACCACCCTCCTGCCAGGTGGCCGGCTTCACAGTGTGTGTGTGAGTGTGTGCTCCCAGAGTTCACGTGTGCAGGTGAGCAAGCGAAAACTGGCCCTTGATACCCAGATGTAAGGGCAAGGCCATAAATACACTTCAGTAATACACATATGAAAGCATTCTGAAGTTGCTAAAGATGATATAAAAATGTCAAGTTTGAATACTATTTTTTAGGTCATAAATGTGCTGCAACTATCAGCACTTATTTCTTCTCGAGTTGTGTAAACCACAGTTTCTTGTCTCTGGTTCTTTTGCCTATTAATAAGCAGATAGGACCCTGGCTACATTTTTGCCATTTTCAACTCTGCAAATAGAGAGCAAAGGGCCACCATTAACACCCTTCCCAGGTAGGGTGGAAAAGACCTCTAATAAACCTTAATTCTCTTCTTGGGATCCCACCCAAGTTATGGCTCTCAAGCATAGATTACAAACTTGGGTCACATTCAGATGAAGGGATTTCAGCCAAAAAGAACGGGACCTACGTTTTAAAATGCCATGAAAACTTAGGAGATTCCACGTAAGGTCCAATCATGACCGATGTTTCCATGCGAAATTTTCTATGCCCTCCCTACCTTGGGCTGCACCAAACCCGACCCAACGAGCGGCAGGGGATATGCATTTCCAACTTCAGCCTGGGCACATGTCATCTGTGGTATCAGTGCTGCTGCCCGGGGAAGAAAGTGGGCTTGTGTTCACACAGTGAGGGACACACTGCAGGAGGAAGCTTTGCACTTGCTAACGGATGGCTGTACTTCAGGAATGTGGACCAGAGGCAACGCTGGTCTCTCATGTTGCTAATGGGCACTGTAATGGAAGTTAAAGGCTTAAGTTTATAGTTCAAAGCCAATTAACTTCCTTCTCATCACTCCCTGTTGTTGGAAAGTGGATAACCAAGAGAGCAAAGAAATTCAAAGTCATGACCTTCAGAATGGGAAATGAGAAACGTCATTTGCTTAGGCAAATACACATTAAAATCGTTAATATCCCAATTTCAGTTTTAATAATGTTGCTTCCTTCATATGCCAGGGATTTACTAATGTTTAGCAGGTAACTGAAAATCTTTTCAACTGTATGTTTTTAATGTGTGTGTGTGTGTGTGTGTGTGTGTGTTAGAAAACCCAGTCTTCAGCCTCAGACATTGTTTTCTAGGGATGGTGACTGTTCTCACTTAAGCCAGTATCATGTTAAAAACAAACAAAACTACTATTTGATGGTTATCATTGCAGCCCATTATCCTTTGTACAAAATGTGGGAATGATTCTTTCAGGGAATCCCTTAGCAAAAGAGAAAGTGAGGTCACTGAGGTTGCAGCAGGGGCAAGTGTATCAAGGAAAAAGTCTTATAAGTGAAAGACAGCCTGATCTGGGGCGTTCAGGCAGCTGTGGCCAGAAGGATCAGGAATGGGGAGTAGAAGGAACAAGGGAGAGAGGGCAGGGAGAAGGGCAGCCAGGGAGGTCAAGGAGGGTGACAGGGAGGGAGGGGTGACAGGGGTGGAGGAAAGGAGGGGAGGGCAGGGGAGGAGAAAGGGGAGAAACACAAAAGGGGGCAGGCTGGAAGTGAGGAGAGGTCCAGGAAGAGGGGAAAGAGAAGAAAGAGAAAGCCTGAAATGATCAAAATATTAAATCAAAATTAAATCCGAAAACGAAAGTCAGGCAAATGGTTACATACGTAATCTGATTTCGCCAGCATACTTACGAAGAATGACGTGGGTGATAACGAATGCAAGTATAAAGACTGTCAGAAAAGACAGAGATAAAATAAACATATAAAAAAATCTGTAGTTTCTTTTCCCCACACAGTTGCCTACCCAGGGACAGTGGTGATCAAACCGTTCTGAAATGAGAGGCAGAAAAAAAAAAATACGGAAATCAGTTAATAAAATGTCTTTTTACTTGACGGAAACTCTCCCTGCTACCCAATACTCTGACGACGCAGTTGGTCCTTGAATGGTGTGGGGGCACACGGCCGAAAACCCCATCTAACTCTGACCCCCCAGAAACTTAACCGTAATAGCCCACGGTCGACTGGAAGCCTTAGCGATCACCTACACAGTCGATCAACACATATTTTATACGTTCTATGCACTATATGCTGTATTCGTACAATAAAGTGAGCTAGCGGAAAGAAAATGTCATACAGAAAATCAGAAGGAAAAGAAAATACATTCACGGTGCTGTGCTGTGTTTATGGGGAAATACCCACGTATAAGCGGCCCCGTGGAGTTCCAGCCTGTGTTGTTCAAAACCCTACCACACTGTGCATTTCCAAATCCACTGCTCAGAGAAATGCTTAACATGCAGACAGTTGAAGCACAGAATCATTCTTTCAACGGAACTTAGCTGGTTTGAAAGCACAAGGAACATGCATCCTTCTCACACAACAACTTGAAGAAACAGGCGCTCAAGTTTTCGTGACAATTAGAAAAGGGACGATTTCCCTGTTTTGTACCAGCAGCCTTTTTAGGTTCACAGAACAGCCTTCCCTCAGGATGGCTGTTAAGTGCTGGGCTGGGCAGGGCCTGGGCTCGGCCCCTCGCTTGCGCGCATGTCTGTGCGTGCACACGTGTGTGTCTGTGCGTGGGACCGAGTGAGCACCTCTCTCGTCACGTGTTTGCGTGCGTGCTTGCGTGTGGGCACGCACGTGTGGTACTGAGTGACACGTCTCTCGTCAGCGGCTGTAGACGGAGGTCCCTGTCCAGGGGGCCTGTCCCAGGACAGAGGGATTGTCTCTTGTTCTCTCCTCCCATGACAACGGTCTCCCAAGGAAATGCCTCCACTCTTTCAATAGTTGCAGGAAAATTGGTATTTTAAAAACCGTGGTCTTCACGCGCACGGTAAGACACCGCGTCTTTCAGTCCACAGTTCTCAGCTAAGTTACCTGTGAAACGGAGATGCTTTTATAGAGTCCTTGTGGGGTTAAGTAATGTCGGGGAAAGCCTTTTTACAAAGTACACAGTGTTTTGTGGTTTGTTAAGAGAAGTCACATACCTTGATACCTCTGGCCTTGAGCCATTTTAGGAGGAAAATGATGCTGCCCTAATTTACAGGGGAGCCAACGGAGGCCTAGAGAGAGGGAAGGCTGCTCGTGTGGGGCCACACAGCTCAGAATCAGTAGAGCTAGAACCTGAGGGCACCCCACAAGTGCCCAAGTGCTGGGACTGGGCACTTCCACACCGTCACCCCCGGTTCCCTACATATAGACCCGTGTCTTCTCACCTCGGGAATTTCACACAACGTCTGAAATGAGGTTGTGACTCGTCCTTCCCCCTGCAAGTAATGGCCAAGTGCTTCTCTTTTCTCTACTCCTCGGCTGGTTTTCCATCCAAAGGACTATCCAGAGTGCCCTCCTAACACACCCTGATCTGACCGCCTGCTGCCAGGGGGGCCGAAAACACCAGGGGGGATGAGTTAGCTTTCTACACGGGGTCTTTCCCAAGCTTAACTTCTATTCAATTTTCATATTTTAAATCCCTATGTGTGTTTTATTTATTTATTTGTTTGTTTATTTTAATGTGGATCCATTTTGTTTGGGGGGGAGGGGCAGAGAGAGAGGGGGAGACACAGAACGCAAAGCACAGAATCTGAGCTGTCGGCACAGAGCCCGATGTAGGGCTCAAACCCACAAACCCACACGACCTGAGCCGAAGTCAGACGCTTAACGTTTTAAAAACACACACAGAGAGGCGCACATCAGGTGTGACCATGTAAGTAAACCGACCAAAGTCAGGCAAGGCGGTGTTGCCTTTCTTTCTGGTCACCTGTCACAAATCACTCATCTTCTATTTTATGTTTCCTACAAGCTTGCTTCTTGAGAAGGGTGCAAGGACACCTGGGGACAGTGGTGGCAGAGGAGCCCTAAGAGTCATGCTTGTCTGCCAGTGGTGCGAACGACAAACAGCCAGTCTGAGCAGGGGACCCGGAGAGAAATTTCAGACCTCACTGGTCTGGTGACAGCCCGATGGCCTGTCACCAGAGGCTGGCACGTGAGGTAAGTAATGCCTGTTGCTGGACCACATCATGCGATGACACGTGTCGCCAAGCCACACAGCTGGAAAAGTGAACTCTTGTGTAAAAACAACCTCAGTTCTCCCAAGTCACTGGTCTATGCGGGCTGTACCGGAGACATCTACACAAAGAAGGGCAAAAAGAGAGAAAAAAATCTGAACCAGTGAGATTTTCCCAAGACTCTGTGCCATTTCAAGAAGCCTCTTCTTTATCCATGGGCACAGAAAATGGGAATGAGAATTGGAGGCTTGGGGGCACAGGAGCACATGTTAGGTCAGAATCTCTGACCCCAGCTACGAAAGCTGATCTCCAAATCCAAAATATGTGGATTCAACCTCTTCACTCAAGCAAAAGTCGCCTATCAGCACAGGAGACACTAAGGCTTGGGAGGTGTCATTAACACTGTGGACACCCCCGTCGAAGTACAAGGGTCTTGGCCACCCACTGTTGACCATGGCTGTGGGGGTGGACGGTTGTTTTGTTTTTCGCTTAGAAAGTTTACTAGCGGCTGAGGGAGGCAGACCCACTGGAGAAGTGAAGATGGTAGATGGTGTGCATGAGACCCTTGCTCATGGGGTCTGGGAGGCTTCTTGCAAAACCAGTCATGTCTCAGGAATGGTGTGAATGCCTGGTGGCCTGGCAGTCTTGAGCTGGAAGCAGTTTCCACTTGGAAACTTGTCTTACTGAAAACTTTCTAGGCTAACAAAAATCCCACTGAAATGTAGGCTCCCCGTGAAATTCTTTTATTGAACGTTTTCCACGTCCTTCTTGGTGTGTGTTGAATACACGGCGGTAAATGAGCCTCCAAGACTCGGTGGGCATCTCTGTCCAATGGCCGCTGCGCCGTGCCATGCCCTCCGCCATGCCCTCCTCCCATCCCCTTGCTCAGTTTCACTCTCTGCCTGACTTCTGGCGGTGGGCTGCACCCTGGGCTCAGCTTGGGCCTCTCCTCTCCTCTGTGGATTCTCTACCACTGTGAATTCTCTTTCTCCCAACGTTCAACTGCCAACCAAAATGGCCACGCACTGCCTTCGACAGGTCCTGTCAGCTCTACCCCCACGTTTATCCAAAATCATCTATTTTTTATTCGTGTTTGCCAACGCTACTCTAGGCCTTTGATGAATATTTGTCAAATGACCGAATAAGCCCTCATACTGCCAAAAGGACATCCAAGCCAGCAAGCGTGTTGCCCAATGTCACACAGTTCACGAGTACCAAGGCTGGGAAGAAGCCCTGCTCTGCCTCCAGGATCCTGGCTCCGACATGCACGCTGCCTTTCTTGAGTATTTTTCCTGCGCCCAGCACCGCGTCAAGTGCTAGGAAGGAAAACACCACCACCGCCCCATGGCTTCAAGGCGTTCCTTATCTTATCTGATGGGTTGCTTTGTTTTCAGCCTCCAGATACCCCTCAGACTCTGGGAATGAACTCCTAACAGAGAAAACCCAACTGAATGTCTACCTCAATCTGTTCTCTCACCAATGTTGGCAAGCGCACAGTCTCTCTTTATGGGTCAAGGATAAAAGCAGGACAAGAGGTGTCACCCCAGCCCGCGTGGCTCTGCTCTGAGCGCACTCGCCCTAGCTCGGAGTGGAAGGAGCTCAGCGGGGGCCTGGGGGTGTTTCGAGTGGGGAGGCTTCTGTTACTCAGTTTCCAGGGGAGAAGAGCAGACAAGAGTTGGGGACAGGCTGAGATGGGACAAGAGGAAGTGGCCACAGCTGTGCACGACGTGCTCCCGGGGACCTGGATGAAGCAGTAATTGGCCGAGAGGGAGAACATCTGGAGGAGGAGAGGGGGACCCAGCAGCTGGAAAGCTACTTGCAAGAATCTGCAACATTGGAGACATTTTGAATGACTATCATTAGAGGTCATCTCGTGGATTTTCCACGTGGAAAAACTAAACGGGTGTCCTATGTACTGGCGGTGGAGTGGGGGGTGCTGTGGGAGATTCTTTAAAAAAAACGCTTTGGACTTTCTGCCACATCCCTTGATTCTGAGGTCCGGACCCAGCCAGAAGGGAGTGGCCTCTACACTGCTACGTTTCTGGAGAGTTCCTTTAAAAAGCACTAGGAGCTATTCCCTGGGCTATGCTATGCTGTTTTGTGGGTCTGTGCTCAGTCTTGCCGCACACAGGAACAGCTTCAGAGGTGGGGAATGGAACACAGGGGCAGGGCGGGGTGCTGATAAACCTGGAAGGTTCTGTAAAGTAACTGGAGATCCGAGTAGCCAGCGGGGGCGCCCTGCCCACAACCCTGTTAGCACCACACCACCCTGTGTGGATCTGTTCTCCCCTCCCCCTGGTGAGCCTTGCGGTAAGAGACAATTTCTGGCCACCCGAATTGCCTGGCAGACACTCAACAAACATGCACCAAGCCAAGGAAGAGATGCCTTTAATCGCTTTTGGTAGGTTTCTGGGTAGTCGCTGCTCCTGGTGGCCAGGAACAGACACTGAAAATGCTGGTCAAGGAGAAGATCGCTGGGGAGCCAACCAGAGGAAAAGGCAGGGTCTGTGAAATTTGAATGAGTTCAGAGAAGGCTGAGGGTTGGAAGCTGTTGACCAGAGGTTAAAAGCACCCGCTGGATACTTCTTAGTGTCAATCAACTCATGGCAAGAAGTGGCCTCTACACTAACAGTGGGAGGCAGACGTGGTTTTATGAAAAGCTCCACAGGATGCCACAGGGAGACCCAGATGCTATGTTTGGGATGCAAGCCGACTTCACAAAGTCACCTGCCCTGAGATCTAAGTGGGGAAAGAAGGTTCCATTAAAATGGCCAGTGGGGGCACACTTTAGAAAAGTCTTCTTTTGTTAACCCCAAAGTCAAAATAATAATGACAATATTATGATTATGATTATCAATTTTAAACAGAGAGAGCAGGGGAGAGCGGTAGAGGAAGAGAGACAGAATCTCAAGCAGGCTCCACACTCAGCGAGGAGCCCAACGGGGGCTCAATCTCATGACCCTGGAATCATGACCTGAGCCGAAATCAAGAGTTGGACGCTCAACTGATTAAGTCACCCAGGCACCCCAACAATAATATTATTAATGATGATTAAAGGTACCATTCACTGACTGCCTGTTACACGATTATGTATTTTATTATTTCATCGTCTGTCATCTGTCCTGGACAACAGCCCCAGAGTAGCCCCAGGTGCTATGCCCACACCTTATAGACCAGGGAATCACCACGAAAAGTGAGGGACTACCCATCAGGGGCCACAGATTCTGAGCAGAGACTATGCCTCAGCCCCGACCAGAGGAAGATTTGGGGGACAAATGGAGTATGAAAAAGACCCTTAAAAAAAGGAAAATAGAAGCATTAAAATTGTACCAGGACAGAAAAGTCCCCTGAAATATTAAAGAAAAAATATTTGCCAAAGCTGTGTTTGAAGGTTGCCAGAGAAAGGAATACAATGCTTGAAACATTAAGAATTTAAAATCTCCTAAAAGTCAGGCTCTACTACAGGCCCTCAAGAACGGGATCCAGAGATAGAGAAAAATCATACCCTCAGGCCAGGCAGCAGCGGACCCAAAAAGTCTGCATTTTCCAGACAGTGGTCCTGGGCTCTAGGTGGGCCACATCTCAGCTTGGTCAGGAGAAGGGAAATAACAAGCCTAACTTCCTTCTCCAGCAGTGTCTCGAGAATCGTGTGAAATAATAGATGTAGCTATGCAATTGAAATTAAAAACTTCTCATTTAAATGTTACTACATCTAAAGTAAGTGTTGTTAAAGGTACGGAATGGAAAATTATTTTTCCTTTAAACCTAGCACTTTTTTTTTTTTAACTTCCCCAATTGGACAAATCTTGCCCTGTGAGGTATCTTTTGTTTCTTTTTTTTTTTTTTTAACTGAGTTGAATCCTCAGCAGCTTTTTTTTTTTTTTAAGTTTATTTATTTTTGAGACAGAGAGAGACAGAGCATGAACGGGGGAGGGGCAGAGAGAGAGGGAGACACAGAATGGGAAGCAGGCTCCAGGCTCTGAGCCGTCAGCCCAGAGCCCGACGCGGGGCTCGAACTCGCGGATCGCGAGATCGTGACCTGAGCCGAAGTCGGACGCTTAACTGACTGAGCCACCCAGGCGCCCCTCTTTGGTTTCTTTTTTAAAATGAGGAATGTCGAGGTAGAGCGGCACGTATTGTCACCCGGCCTTTATGGCTCCCGTGTGATTCTTAGACATTAAATAATTCATGCTGTTCTAAACTTTTGGTAAGATCCGAGTTAAAATATGTGTGTCCAAGGCCTGGTTAGGTTTCTGGAAAGCAGCCTGGCACGCTCACTCCACCTCCTCCTCTCACTTTTATCCACCCTCAGTGAGTCCTTGCAGGGACTTATGTCATTTATTTCTCAGACCACCTGGTAAGGCTGACGCTCTTATGCCCATTTTACAGATGAGAAGGTGCAGGTGAGAAGCTGGCCTTGGAATCCAGGTGTTCATCTGAACCCTTACCCACCACCTGTTACTGTCTCCTGCTCTGCCAGCTGGGCTGGGTGGGCCTGAGGACCCGACCCCTCCCTCCTAGAGCAGCACACGTGGGCACCTGACCCCACCCCCCCGCGCCGATCACAGGAATGGGAATAAGAATGGAACGCTGCCACCCAGGACTGGCACTTGGTTCAGGGCATCCTGAACCATGCAGAGGACACCTAGCTCATGTCTGGAGAGGCCTATCCTCAATCAGAAGGAAGTACCCCAACCTCTGCAAGGATGACCTCATTCGCAGCAAATTGAAAATCAGAAGAAGCAGAAACTCCTTGTGAGACATACAGATTTGACACATTCATTCACACGGTGGCACTTGGGGGTTATTTGGGGCAAAGGGATGTATCAGGGAAGGTTTCCTATCCCCTCCCAACTCTTCTTACCTCCTTTTCTGAAAATGAATTCTATCTGTGATATCATATTAACTACTTCTGCGGCCTTAAAGTTATTAATATATCACTTCTGCATGGGGACTCAGTTTCCTCACATGTAAAAAGTGGAATTCGATAAGCCCCGAGACCCCTTTGAGGTGTAAAATAAAATGCAACACGACTCTGTGTTTTATTAGTACCCGCGTGGATTTTTCCGGTCTTGAACCCTTGCCAACGTCCTATAAATTAAGAGTCTACAGGGTTTAGCTCCATTTGTTCAAAAATGAGAACTTTTCACGTAAAACCAACTAGGGAATGTAGAGTCGTTGTAATGTTTACAATGCAGGTTAACATAACCTTGGGCAGCGATGTGGAAGCCAAAGCGTCCCTGCCAAGGTCTCACCTGCACCTCCCACCGCTGCTCTGGCTTCACCATTATCTGGCACAGCGCTGAGTTTTTGTGGGCATCAAGGGAGGGGGTTGACAATGGACAGCTAAGGTGCCTTCGGCTCCTCAGATGGCAAATTGTACACATTTCCATTTCCTTAAGTTCTTATCAGTTTAACTTCTGTTTTTAACATCGGTTTCCAATGCTGGGGGAATTTTCTGCTTCTAGGAGGATGGGAGGGCACGCAGGGGAGAAGCCAGCCTTTGGGGGAGGCTGTGCCGTGAGGAGACCTGCTGATTAGAGACACAGAGGACAATGAAACTTGGGAAGAGGGGGAAAAAGTTCCTCCAGAGAAGCAAATAGAAATAGTTGCTAAATAAAGTGGGGGAGAAGGTGGGAGAAGACTTCGTTTTTGAAAGGAGATGTAAGGAAGTTAGTAGAAATATGATGACTTTACAAAGTGAATCAGCCCAGGGGCGCCTGGGTGGCTCAGTTGGTTGAGTGTTCGACTCTTGATCTCTGCTTACCTCACGATCTCACAGTTGTGACATCGAGTTCCACATCGGGGCTCTGTGCTGGGCACGGAGGCTGCTTGAGATTCTCTCTCTTTCTCTCTGATCCTCTCTCTCTCTCTCTCTCTTTCTCTCTCTCAAAAAAAAGTGAATCAGCCCATTATGAGGTAGAGGGAAAGAAATCCTACAATTCCCTAAGTTTTGGGTCCTGGAGGGGCATCCTAGGAAATGCCAGTCCCAATGCAGAAGAATCCATTTCCTTCCCTGCTCTGGGTGTCCCAGCATCTCTGCCCTCAGAAGACTCAGGAACGACAGCCCTGCTATTGAGCTCTTTCAGCCTCCTGGAAAGGGCTCTGGATCATTCTGACAAAATCAGTAACGTAAGTTCAAATTTGTACGTCCTCAAGAACACAGTCTCGAGACATTAGTGGTCCCTGCTGTGTCCTGAAAACTCTGAAATGAACTGCAGGATAAGCCAGTACCGGAATGCTCAGGGAGCCTCCTTTCCTGGCATGCCACCCCCCCCCCCAAGCCCAGCCAGGCCCCTCTCAGCCCCGGCCTCACTGTCTATGAGTCTGCAGGGCCAGAAACTCTGTGTGGGGTTCCCCTGAATTCTCCACGGAATAAAACAAATGATCTTCTACAAGCCCATACTGTCAACTGACACCCCCCCTAAACATCTCCGTTCTTCTCTAGAAATTCCAGGCCTTGAAATCAGTATCAACCCCACCTTACATCAGAATGGCTTAACCATTTGAGGGCTTTCTGGACGTCAGTCCTTGTTCACATTCGCAGTGGGAGATAGGCAGCAGGCAGGAATGAGTGAGGACCGTGAAGGTCGGAGCCACAGAATGGCCAGGTCCCCTGGCTATTCCATGCTGGGCCTGGGTCAAGAGCCCCTTCTGATATCTAGTCACTGTTTTCCCCAAGTCTTCCACACTCTTGAGTCACATGTTCTTTCATGTTCCATTATAATCGTTTTTGAAGCCTTAGTCAATTTATCCCCAAAATGAAGGTTTCAGAACGGAGTTAGCTCATGAGTACGTTGCACACGTAAAGCTGACAATTAATTCTAAGCCTCTTCAAAACTTTTTAATTTGACTCTGTATATACACAGTTGGAAACTGGTGTTCCCAATGGGCACGCTTTTCCAAAGTAAACACGCTTCTGTGATCTTGTAGCAAAGACTCTGCATCACCTAAGGCACAGAGCTGTGTCAATGAGCAGGACGCAATGACTCAATGGGATGGATGATGATTCCCTTAAAAAGAAAACTCTGATGTGTCCAAAGTAGTAATTAAAAAAAATTATCTGGAATGAAACCTCTTTGCAAAACTTCTGAGACATTTCATTTTTCTGAAGTTGAAACTGTAGACCCAACTTCATTACAAGGAGCGTTACAACAAAGACCAGCATAAGGAAGTGATAAAAAAATACAGACTGTGCTTTATACATTTGAAGGTGCTTTCACATCTCATATGATAATACAACTGTATTCACACCATGTCTCACGACTACGGCTCATACCTGTGTGTTACCAGGTGACATGGACAGACGGGTGTCACAAGGTGACGTGGACAGATGTGAGACAGGAAAGTGGGAGGGGCCGGTGTTCCTCCTCTGATCCTTCTTCAGTCTGTGCGACTGATATTCATATTCATGATATTCATAACTGTCCTCAGTTTCCCATTTCTAAAAGTTGTGCCCTGGCCAGAAGACCCTCGGGTGCCCTCTCTGCCCAGCAACTCTCAGAGGCAGGGGCTCTGGTGGCTCAATCCAGTTCTTTTGGGACAAGAGAATAGAAGCAAAGCCAGACTCAGGTGGGCAGAAAAGCTGTCTGAGGCTCAGAAGTCCTCTGTAAGGGTTTCCAAAATTCCCACTCTGCACAGATGTTCAGCCCCCTCAAGTATCTGCTTCTCCAGCGGCTTGTGTGACTGGCATTTCAGGACACGTGTACGACATTCCACAATCCCTTTGCCCCTCTGGTTCACAGTCTGATGGCCAATTGCAGACATCCAGGTTTGGGAGGGTACAGTTGGGAGGAGGTAACAAGAGTCATTCCCGTTGAGCACGAGGCAATATCTCAGGGTCACTCGTCCCAAGCTCCGGCCTGGGGCCTTTACTCTTCTCACTGATACATTCTTCTCGACCGAGCACTTGGCTGCCTTTCCACCTGCCTGCTAGGCATTCCTACCTGTCTTGTAGACACCTCACCTCCATCGGGTCCAAAGCTACATTCTTTATGCTCCCCTGTACTCTCTGCTTACTACCTGCCTCGTCTGTGCAAATGGCACCCCAAGCATCTAGTTGCCCATGGTAGAGAATGAGCTCGTTTCTGTCCTTTGTACACATCTCTCATATCCAGCTGGTCAATAGGATTGATAACTGTATTCCTGCTGTCTTTTCTTTTCTTTTTTAAGTTTATTTATTTATTTATTTTTGAGAGAGAGAGAGAGAGAGAGAGAGAGAGAGCGCGTGTGCATGCAAGCAGGGGAGGGGCAGAGAGAGAAGACGACAATAGGCTCCAGGCTCTGAGCTGACAGCAGAGAGCCTGATGCGGGGCTTGAACCCACGAACCATGAGATCATGACCTGAGCTGAAGTCAGACACTTAACTGACTGAGCCACCCAGGCGCCCCACCTGCTGTCTTTCCTAAGCTTCTGCTCCCTGTCTCTGCAGGCCATTGCAGGGTACACGCCCTTATCAGCTCTTTTGTGAACCACTGTAAAATCTTCCTGGAGTGCCCGGTCAGTGTATCCCCCTCCAGATTGTTGCTAGAAAGATCGCCCAAAGCAAGTGAGATCACATGAGCCCTTTGCTTACATTCCCTGTGCGGCTCCTGCTGCTGGGGCCTCCCTTTCTTTGTTAGGTGTGGCCTCCATGTGACACAGAACTGATGATTTCCAAATTGAGCTCCTTGGGTGCTGGCGCTGGGGTGCCCCTCCCCCATCAGTCACCTCCTCTTCCCTTTCAACTGGAGTAGATAGACCTCTATTTGATATATTGAGTTTCCCCATTATATTCCATCTTCTAAAATGGCCCACTGCTTACAACCGCACACACACCCCCTCACACACGCAGATTTATAATCACTAATAAATGTTCCCTGTAATTATTCCAAGCAGTCCCAAGTTCCCAGTATGTGTGGCATTGCGCCGTTATAAAAGGAGAGCGGGTTGAAAGCACGCGGGATTCCTAGGTGAGAGGACCTGCCATCCTAATCTTAAAGGCCTGCTTTGCAATGTCACCTGGGCAAGTTCGTGGGCCCCAGCGGCTGGGCATGCTGCAAAAGGTTCTGTCCAACTCAAATTCTAAAATCGTACGGCTAAATAAAAATTTCAAGAATGGAAGTCAATTGTTGTCTACTCTACAGAAAGTTAGGAGGTGCTGGCAGGCTTCAGCAGTAGAAACTATAAATAATTTATAAGAACTGGCCCTCTTATGGACCCAGGTTAGCCGCAGGATATACTGGTGGCCCTGAGACCACAAGTACATAAACACCCCTCCCCCCACAAATCCGATCAGCAGACTTCTTAGACGCTAAATATAGTATGTTGTCTTCTAGCTGCTGTTGTTGTTCAGCACAAGCACCCCTAGCACTTGCCTGAGTCACTCTGGTTTAGCCAGTGGATTGTCAATTACTTTTTTTAAACCAAGGCACTCAAAAGAACAGGCCAGAGGTTCTAGCTAATGGTCAGGATTGGCTGCATAATTTGTGGGGCCCCCTGCAAAATCAAAGTATAGGGCATCTTATAAAAAAATGCGTAAGAATTTTAAGACAGAGACAGCAGAGCATAAAATCAACCTTGGGTCCTGCACACCGACGAAGCCAGACTTGTTAACTGCCATAGGTTTATGGTCTGGGAAAGTGATTTTCTGATCGAGGCAGATTCATGGCTAGAAATTCTGGCGGATTGTCCGAAAGGATTTACAAAGGGCGTCTAAGACCAAAGTACAGCGAGGATGTGGTGACTAACCGTTAGACTTACAGGGGGCTAACATCCCACTCCACAGGGAAAGCCTCTGGGCAGGTAGAAAAACCCTCCTGGCTGACACTTGCCGGAGGTACCCAGCTCAGACCAGTGGCTGGGCCGCCGGGGGAGGGTTCCTGCTGCTGCTGAAGAAGGTGTGAGAGGAGTGAGGTGCCTGGGTGGCTCAGTGGGTTCAACATCCGACTCTTGATTTTGGCTCAGGTCATGAGCTGACAGTTCCCGAGATCAAGCCCCGTGTCGGGCTCTGTGCTGACCGCGTAGAGCCTGCGTGGGATTCTCTCTCTGTGCCCATCCCTGCTTGCGCACATACTCCCTCTCTCAAAAATAAATACGCATTTAAAAAAGAAAAAGCTAAAATCCTTTAAAAACTGAGGTTAACGAGGGAAGCGGGACGAGAGGGACGAAGCAAAGTCTAAGATTCTACCCTCTCGTCCACTGATTCCCGTGAATATCAGAAACTTGGGTTTTTGACCCCTATGGCAGTGGTTCCTAAGCTTTTTTATTCCCAAAT
>NW_026058382.1:0-114892 GCF_023721935.1 Panthera uncia
TCTCTGTCTCAAAAATAAATAAACGTTAAAAAAAAATTAAAAAAAAAAATAGAATGAGTAATTTGATCCCCATCTTTATGACTGAGGATTCCCAAACATCAGAATGAGAAAGGGTATTATTTCAGGGTTTGGCTTTGGTTGTCTCAGGCCCTATCTTCCAATTGGAAAGTGTCCTGTAAGGTTTTTAGAGTAGCTGTGTGGATTCAGATGACTCTGTATTAAAATGAGGTGAGGTGGTATTTAGGGATGAATTAAACACTTCCATAGTGAAGAATGACCTTTGTCCCCATTAAAATTCCCATTCTTACTATGATCTTCCATTGTATGTGCCATCTCTAAGACCAAACGATGTCCAGGATTTTGCTAGGTGGGTCATCTTCCTTCTCAACAGCAAAGCCCTCTTGAACGGTTGACCTTTCTGCACATATTCTAAGCTGCTGCTTCTTTGGTGTTTCATATTTCAGAATTTTTTTTTTTTTTTAGTCCTTTCATCCTCTATAGAAATCTCTCATTTTTAAAAAATCTATTTTGAGAGAGAGAGAGAGTACACATGCACACGCATTGGGGGAAGGGGCAGAGAGAGAGTGGGAAAGAGAGAATCCCAAGCAGGCTACTCACTGTCAGCACAGAGCCAGATGCTGGGCTCCAGCTCCTGAACAGTGAGATCATGACCAGAACCAAATCAAGAATCAGGTGCTTAACTAACTGAGCCACCCAAGAGCCCCTAGAATCTTTCAGTTTTAAAACATTGTTGTAGGGGCGCCTGGGGGGCTCAGTCGGTTAAGCATCTGACTTCTGCTCAGGTCATGATCTCAAAGTTTGTGAGTTCAAGCATCGCATCTGGCTGGTGGTGGCAGCTCAGAGCCTAGAGACTGCTTCAGATTCTGTGTTTCCCTCTCTCTCTGCCCTTCTGCGCACATTCTGTCTCTCCCTCTCTCTCAAAAATAAACATTAAAAAAATTAAAATAAATAAAATAAAACATTGCTGTAGATTGTACCTTTCTTCTGATTCCTTTAATATAATTTTATATGGACTTTTAAAACGGGGAATTTAAGTAAATGAGCTAAATTTGACATCTTACATCACAATTTGCTTACTAATTTTTAAAACTGATTTAATTCCAAATATACCAGTAACTATTGTTCTTGGGTTTAAAAAAGAGTCTATCATTTGTCACCATAAAGAGCACAGAAAAGTGTAAACAAGATTCAACAGACATCTCCTACTAGTATTTCAGTGAATATTTTTGTAAAATTTTCTCTTTTCTGCCTTTCTTTGCCTAGTTTCATATTTTCTCCACCACTATGTATATTTATGTATATATCTATATATACACATTTGTTTGTTTAGTGCTTATATATCATACATTTTATAAAATAGAATATCATATATATTTTTCACATACCTTAAATTATAAAAAAAGAACAAAAATGATTTAATAAATTATTTCAAGATGAAAATCAAAAGCAGAGCAGTAGTTACCAAAAGAAAAAGAAAGTGAAATAAAAAGGTATGAACATCAATGACAAAATAAAGAATCACTTGTGTGACTTGGTAAAGAAAAAATACAAATCTTTAAAAAGAATAATAATAAATACACTCCTCTGGAAAGATTATGTCAAAAAAGAGAAAAAGTAACAATTTAAGAGGGAAGAAAACAAATAAAAAATAAATAACATAAAAGAGAAAAGAAAACATAAAAAGAAAAGTAACTATATATATAGTAGATATCCTTAAATTCAGAGGGGAATATAAGGGATAATATGGCAGTAGAAAGGTGACCTTAGAAAACATGGAAAATATTTTAGAAAATAAACATTTATTGAATTCAACTGTGATTCAAGAGAAAAAGTAGAAAACTTGACCAATTATAAAAACTGAATACATTCTACCATCAACTCAGAAATTACTTCCTAGCTTCAGAATGTCTCCAAGTCTTCCTGTCCCAGAGATTTATAGAATTTAAGAGTAAAAATGGATTATTTAGTGTGCAATTTCAGTAAGTTAAACATTTTGCTATACATAAGGTCATATATTCACGCCTATATTTACAGCTTCAGCTGTTCTATACACACACATCATTTCATGGATTGCATACAAACAAGTTAATTTTTTTCATCAAATGCAAAAAAAAAAAAAAACCCTTCATATTTTAGTCTCTTTGGCACAATGGGTCTGTTAAATTCACATATATCATTTTATTTGCTATATTTGGGATTTCTCCTCTTGCACTGTTTTTATATTTCCTTGCTATGCATTTGTGGTATGAGATTTAGACAAATACAATATAAATTTGTAACCTAGTACATTTCATTTTTTGTTTTAATCTGGGTATCAGAACCAAATGTGCAATCCAACTTAAATATTAAAAGGACACTATAATGTGCATTTTTCTAGAGTAACTTTACATCTGTTCTTTTCATAGTATTTCCCTACGTATATAATTCCTTCCCTTGTTTCATAATATGTATATATCTTTAAAAATTTTTCAAGTGTCATCTTTCTTATTGTAAGTTACCATACACAGCATTTGAAATAAAAGGACAAGAAAGTGTAAAATGAAGCCCCAAACCCAGAAAGCCAGACTCAGGAGAAACTTATAAAGAAAATTAAAAATAAGCCCTTATATATAGAAAAAAATGTTTTTGAGTAAATTTTTAACCTATTAAGCCTATAACCTTAGTAGATCACCTGACTTTTTTCAATTAACAGACTTTCTCAAAATTATTTTAGTCTCTTTACTTTTACTAAAAAAACTTTATAATCCATTGCTCAGTTAGTATGATGAACACTTTTTTCTACTATTTTTACGTAAATTTTAAAAATGTAATAGTGAATATTCTGCACATATGCAATTTGATACAAGCTATTTCTACTTAGTAGAGCTACCGTTTTTATAGTCTTAGGACATGATGGCTTCGGCTTTGGCTCTAAATGTCCCTGTTTTTACACCGTTAAGTGTGCGTGTAAGCAATTCAATGAAGTCATCTCAATTACTTGATACTTCCTTATTTTTAAAGAAAAGTGCTCATATGAATTACTACATACAGTAGGCTGCTAGGAAAAATTCAAAAGTTTTGCTGCTCCTTTCCTTGATTTATGTGGTATTGTTCTTTTTACCACCTCAAATTATTTCAGTGATATCTTTGGCAGAAATGTCTTCCTAAATAACATGTGATTCACAGCGATGGAATGGATGCTCCAAGCGTGGCTATACTCTCTGATGTGTTTGCTGATTAAGGATGTTTGACAAACTGTGCCTCAGCTGTGGTGCAACCCACAGGCATTTCTGTTGTGAGAAGCAAATGACAACATCTCTAATGGTAAAAAGGCAACATGGTGCCTGTGTTTCCCCGACAGTAAAGCTTTTATCACTAACATTCAGAGGTCACAGAAAATGACATCCCAATTCAGCACACACAAATTCTCAGCTTTCCCGGGGCAGAATTTGCAGCAAATAGGCCAATATATGAAGCACAATGGAGAAACATAAAAACTGCTATTGGGCTCTGGAAAATTATATGTTATCTCCAGCTGTTAATTGTAGGTTTAGTGCCTTTTGTTTTAATTCCAGAGATGTGCAGAAGTAGAACCCTTTATTAAGCCCATCCAGTATCAATCTATGAACATCTCAATTACATGTTGTTTGTTGGTAGGAAGTCAGGTTGAACTAAGTAAAGAACATTCACTAGTAACGTTATCACTAGATATAAAAAGAGATTCATGCCAAGAGCATGATCCCCCTGGACTGTATGGATTATTTTCCCTATTTTATGTCTTCACTAAATAAGCAACTGTCTTAATTATGTCCTAAATATGAGTAAACTTTTGATACATGTTTAGAGTCTAAGCCAACCACTCTTTTGTGATTAGAAAGCTCCTTCTACCATTTAATTCCTAAGATACAAGACATAATTCTAGTTCGCTCATTTTAGTGTCCTAAAAAGAGGTTTAATTTAAAGCATTTTAATTTCTATTGGCCATTCAGAGTCGAATTCACTAAGAGGCAAAATGAGTAACTCCAACTTCTGCTTCCAAAATATGTAAAAATATTTTTGAGAGCAAAGAAGAGTACATATTCTCCCTCCCATATGTTGTCTTTACCATCTGCTGAAACATTAGCCCTTTTAATGTGAAAACCGATTGTGGTTTAAAATATAGACATCATTCACGAATTGTTTTGTCCAGTAAAACAAACGCGTGCACACACACACACACACACACCCCCACACACACACCCACAACGTTAATGCTAATGTGTTTATAGATTTAAAGGATCAATGAAAATACTTGCCAGAGAAATAAAATGAATACAGTATGACTCACAGAATAGATTAACTCAACAGTCTTTCTAAATCGTTTTCATGAATTTTATGCAAAGATTAAATTTGTTACAATAAAATTATCTAAAAAACAAAGTAGAGTCTATAAAGAGGTGATTCATCAAGTTAATATATTGATGCCATAAGCTCTATCTATTATGTTGTATCGTAACTGCTTGCTCCTGTTTATTTATTGAGTGTTATACATTGCATTTATATTTGGGGCCTATTTGTTAAGTCCTGTCAGTTTAATTTTTGTCATCTTAATTTATTTAAGTAATCTCTACACCCCACATGGTTGGGACCTGAACTCATGACCCTGATATCAAGTGTCACATGCTCTTCTGAGTGAGCCAGCCAGGTGCCCCAGTTTAATTTTTTTTTTCTCAATTACTGGAGAAATGTCCCTATTTCATAGATATTAGTAAAAATGGCAGGAATACATTTCCCTAGGATTTGGATTTAAAAATTTTTTAATGTTTTATTTATTTTTTGAGAGAGAGAGATTTATTTATTGAGAAAGAGAGAGAGAGAGAGTGAGCGGGGCAGGAGCAGAGAGAGAGGGAGACACAGAATCCGAAGCAGGCTCCAGGCACTGAGCTGTCAGCCCAGAACCTAATGCGGGGCTCGAACCCACTAACCATGAGATCATGACCTGAGCCAAAGTTGTATGCTTAACCGACTCAGCCACCTAGGTGCCCCAGATTTGAATTTTTAATATATATGAGATAATATCTCATCCAAGTGTTTCATGTATATGTACATAGTTTCAGAGTTTGATCAATAACAAGGAATCGAGTCAAACTGAGGAGGGATAATATAAATGGTACACAAGCTTGATGTGCAAGCTTGAGATAGAATAGATTACACTAATGCAAACTGAAGCCCAAACTTAGTTTGTCACATACCTATTTTTCTGTCAGGAAATTGTGGGAGATGAGATCTCATAAACACTAGATTATAAAAAGAATGAATCCCCCAGGAAAATAGACAATTTATAGGCCTTCAAAAGCAGCAAATTAGTCTTTTCTGAGACCTATAACTATTTCCTATGCATTATTTTTAGCCAGGTTGAAAAGAGACACAGTCCATTTGACCAGGTTCTGGATGGAAGCTGTTCACTTTCTAGGTCTTTTCTGAATAAAAGGACTAGAGTTCAATCAACTGGAAAGGTGACTTAGGACCTTATAACATAGCATGCAAAGACTATTAGAATACTGGATGTGAGGGGCACCTGTGTGACTCAGTTGATCAAGCATCTCTTATCTCAGCTCAGGTCATGATCTCAGGGTTCATGAGACTGAGCCTCGCATCAGGCTCTGCAATGACAATGTGGAGCCTGCTAGGGATTCTCTCTCTCCTGTTCTCTCTCTCCCTCTCCTGGTCACGTTTTTTTTTTTTTTTTTCTTTCTCTTTCTCAAAATAAATAAATCAACTTTAAAAAACAAACAAAAAAAGAATATTCAATGAGGTTTAGTCAAAAACAAGAAAAAATGTCAGTAATTAATTACCCTGTGCAGATATGACAAAACGTCAAATGGATATAAAACTAGATCTACTTTTTACCTTGAGAGAAGCCAGAAAAGAGGATGTTATTTTCAGATATCATTCAGTTAGATTTGGGGTCAGCATAACCAAAAAAGTTTCTTAATCATCTGAACTTTTTAGAAATGAGATAAGCTCTATAGTAAGACCTAGATCACTAGAACTGTTGTCCTGGAAATTATATATGCCACCCCCAGGGGTATTACTGAGCATGTGATTTCTGTTTGGAAATGGCACATAACCCCTTCTCACGATTAGGATTCTGGAACGACATTCATTCATACATTCATTCATGGGACAATCATTTCTTAAGCACTTCTGATGGGCCAGAGGCTGTGATAGGCCTTGGAGAGACAGTAGCGAGTAGGGCATATTTCCTGCTTTTTAAGCGCTTAGATCTGGGGAGAGAGACAGAATCCCAAAAGAGTGTAAGAACATGACATAAGTATGGACTAAATAGTAGGAAAGCATGTGAGGAAGTGTTCAACTCTGAGTAAAGGCTCCACCACATAAGAGTGCACAACCCATTTGGGAAAATGCAAAAAATGAACAAAACTACACTGCTCATACACAGAACATGAGCTGAGCTATAAGCAAGCACAGATGAGTAGACATGTCTCTTGGTGGAGCTGTTAGTAAAAGTACGTATGACTTAGAGTTTGGCCAATAAGAGAAAAATCGTTAAAAATATTTCATAGCAAGTAAATCACTTTAAGCAGCAGGGGGCACTAAACATTAGCAATTTTGCAATATACAGACATTTAAGTGGCACTAAACGATCTAATCTTTTTATTTACATTTATATAAAATTTCAATGTGAGCAATATTGTGTTTAGTGATAGATCTGAATATCACATTTATTTCTGTTGTTCACAGTTAGTACCTACATCATATAATTCACTTTGGTTTGGAGTGCTGTAATAAAAAGATAGAATGAAAAAACTAAATGGAACATAAATTTAAAATTTGGGAAGGATTTAAAAAATGAATATAATCTGTGTAACATAAGACTTACTCTCTGGGTTTGAACAGAGTTATAAAAAACAGAGGGGCAGCTGGGTGGCTCACTCGATTAAGCATCAGACTCTTGGTATCAGCTCAGGTCACCATCTCACAGTTGGTGAGTTTGAGTCCCACATTGGGCTCTGCGCTGGCAGTATGGAAACTGCTTGTGAGTCTCTCTCTCCCTTTCTCTCTGCCCCTCTCCTGCTCTCTTTCTCAAAATAAATAAATAAACTTCAAAAAAACCAAACAGCTAGAAAAACAATAGATAATATGCTACTACTTTTTGTTATCAAAAGCATTGGAATAGGAGGCTTGAGAGGTTCCCAGGAGTGTGAGTGTTGGGTGTGGGGTCAAGGGTCAGCCTTGTGAGGAATTAGTCTCCCACAGAGATGATACAAATTTGGGGAGACAGCCACAGTAAAAATAGCTCCTCTATATTATTTTACATTATCTGAACATCTATCACAAGAAATGAGTTGATTTCCATCTATAAGTGTTTTCGATCATCAGACATCCTCCACTGAAGAGAAAATATCTTTGGAAACAGAAACATCTTAAGCTACTTAGAATCATTGCCTAGAGTCTGGAGGTTAGGGGAGGTACAGAACAAGAAGAGGTGGGAAAAAATAGGTTTGGAGGTTTGTGGTAGGAGCAAGAAGACTTAAAAGAAAATTTCTGCATTCTATTTAATGAATAATAGTAATACCATCTATTTAATACTTAATATATACCTGAATCTTCTATGTGAAACTATGTTATTTCATCTTTTAAGTATTTAAAGTTGGCAGTGTTGTCTTCAGGTTACAAATGAAAACGTTGAGGCTTAAAAACGTTATATAAATTGCCCAATTCACAGAGCTAACAAAGGCCAAAGTGAGATTCAGGCCTCTTATCTTTTTGCTTGCAAATACGTGGCTTTCCAGCATACCAAGCTGAGTTGGAATAATGCACACCTTCCTTGTTTAACTCATTCATCCTATGTGCTCCACGAAGCCCTAATCCCATAGCCAGCCTGGATGACACTGTCTTCACTGCAATGTCTGGCACACAGTGCTCCTGCACTTTAGTTGAATTGTGACATAACCTGTCTGAACGTTAAAAAACAAAACAAAACAAAACAAAACAAAAACAGGCCCTTACTTTCCTGCATCTATAATGTGGAAAGTCAGACAAAACATAACCCTGGGTAGATAATTTGTAGAAGTGGTCAGAAAGCAAACTTCATAGTGATGAGTCCCAAGCCAGAAGATTCTGACTCACTGGGTCAAAAGAGGACTCCAGAGAAAAACCTTATGGTATCCAGATTATTCCATCAAAGTGAAAAGGCTCTAACAGAATGAAAGGACAGTTGGGTGGTTTTGTCTTCAGTATCCATTCCTGTATTATTGGCTCTACCGTGCCAGTTAAGCATTACCCAAATTAGGTTCTATGGAACTTTAGTTCTGCCATATTTTTGAAAGAAAAAAAAATAACTTTATGGCCAAAAAATACATTTGGGAAAATTTCCCCCAATCCCCTTTTGCAAATGCAAAGAAAGCCAAATTATTGATTTTAAACAGAGCATTTCCAAATATTTGAATTATTTTTGTTTCTACTAACACCCATTAACCTACAGAAATCATTTTCTGAGTAATATACATCTGGAACTTCTATACTAGAGCAATGACTTGCAGTTACTTTCACCAACTAGAGGCCTCCCATTATTTTTCCAACTCAGACCTCATGTTTTTAAAATGATTTTCACGAGTGTCTTTAGAAAATTCATTCAAAGACTACTGTTAGACTCTGAAATATTGACGGGGGGAGATCACACAGACCCTCATTACTCTTTCTAGAGTTTCCTTGAGTTACAGATTTGAAATAGGGAATCACTACTCTAAGAAGAATTTGCCTGTTAAGAAGATTCTATTCATTATTGTCATATTTAGTTATTTCATGGTTAGAAAGCCATTGTCACATCCTCAGCATGTTTTGCTAAGTCCATAGCAGTGTGGGAATACTGTTACTTTCAGTTTGACTAAGAGTTCCCCCGAGATGTCCCTGTTCTAAGAAGGGTTATCCATGTGGACATGACAGGTTCCACTTTAATCTTCATCAGGTAATTCATATTCTAGATTTCCTGTCCTTCCTGCTAGCTTGGTCTGAGCCTAGGGGTTTGGTCAATCTCTGGCCAAGTGAATCACACAGAAATGCTGAAGAAAAATTTCAACTGTCTCCATTACTCAAAGTTTAAAGGAAAACCTTTATCCTGGGCTTGAAAGTTTTAACTGAGCTCTACATTTTTGTATTTTCACTAAGAATGATATTTCTGAATTTAAAACAACAAATCATTAATAGGTATTTGATATTATACTTGAATATATATCTACCAGAATATTTATTGATGTGGAAATGGTGGGGTTTGGAGCCAAAGGCTAAGAAAGAATTCTTGAGATGTCTTCGGTGCAAAAAGATGGTTCTATTAAAGCACAGGGACAGAATCTGTGGACAGAAAGAGGTGCACCGGGGTTGTGAGAAGCAACTGATAATATACTTTCAGGTTGGGAGAGGGGTAGGGATAGCGTACATCTCTAAGGAATTTTGGAAGCAAGGTCATTTATTACTGTCTAATAAAACCTTAGTCATGAGGCCCTTCAGATGTATATCAGGGGGCCATACGCTTGCAGGATGATTGCTAACATATATTTTGGGGGACAGAGATAAAGGAAATTTCCAAAGGAATTTTTATACGTTGAAGGGAGACTTAACAGGATCCTGAAGGTTGGGGTAATGTTAAGCTAAGGTTGCCCTGTGCCCTTAGCCAAGTGTCAACATTGAGGCAGCTGAACTCTGACAGGAAGGTCACTCTGCCTGTCTCAAGGACGTGTCCATGGTTTGGGAGTTGTAAGGAAATGTAATTATTTTCTTTTGCCCTTGTTTCCCACATCATTATTAAATTCTGTTTTTCAAATTTTACCTAATTTATCATTACATAAGCTTTCTAATAAAGCTTTTTCATATTATCTGAGCTACACATAACACAAATAGAAAACAAAAACATTTTTCCCTCTTCATTGGTATTAGATATGAATGTATTACCATTCACATAAGCACCAACAAGTTATTATCTGATAAGATACAACTCACTTGAATTTTGAATTGTTTGCTTTGTCTTATTTATTTTCCAGATGCGTTATGTTTTGGTTAGAAGAAATGAGACTTCTATTACAGAAAAATCATCATTGAGAATTAGGGCCCTTTTGTTTGTTTGCTTTTGTTTTCTACCTGCCTTTGTTTGTTGGTTTATAACTCAAGAGATATAGTATTTGCTCTTCTTAATTGCTGTGAACCGAATACACACATATACACACACAAACATGCTAACAATTTTATTATGTTTCTCACAATGCTCCAAAATAATGGAAAGCCTGTCTAATGAAAATATCACTGTGTTGCATAAGCTGGACCCAGAAAATATTAAGTAGGGATTTTAAACCTACTTATGTACTTTATGTATTTGTGTAAATACATAAAAACCTTCTGGAAAGTATGTCGTATCTATGTCCCCCAAAAGGAAGAGCAATGAGCCCAATAATGGAAACAAAACACAGTATGGTAACTGAGGAGAGAGCGTGGGACAAGCTGAGGGTGAAGTACAGGCTAACAGCACCCCCCCACCCCCCCAGTGGGATATGTGTGATATTCCTCTGACACTCCCGGCTGCCCCAGAACAAGGGAAAGGAAAGAAAGCAGATGGGTGACTGATAGAGATCACAGTCATGCAGGACAGGAGTCTCCTTCCGTTTACAGATAACTCAGTAAACTGCAAGAAGAAGGCAATCTTATCCATAGCCTAATCTCCAGAAACGTATAGACTCAATTTCCTGGAGCCCTAATATCACCCTCATCAAGATGAAAGGGGGTTTAAGGGCTTGCCATGGTGATGCAGGAAACTAAGGCAAATGAAAAATGAAATTCCCTTACTGCCTACAGCCCATTTGACTAGTCCTTGAAACAGGCAGTGTGACCTTCCTCTAGGAGCTCAGCTGCCTCCATGATGACACTTTGCTGGGGGCAAAAGGGAATCGGCTTAACATGATCCTGACCCCCGAGGATCCTGGAAGTCTACATTAACATATAAAAATTCCTTTGGAAACTTCCTTTATCTTAACTATCCCAGATATATGCTGGGAAGCTCCCTGATATACATCTGAAGGGTCTCATGACAGAGGTTTTACTAAACAGTAATAAATGTGTTTTCCTAACAGCAGCTAGTCCCTCAAGGCCCTGGAAACCTTGCTTCCAAAATACCTTAGAGACTTAGGCTATCCCTACCCCATTCCCAACCTAAAGGTATATAATCAGTTACCTGTCACAACCCCAGTGCACCTCTTTCTGCCCATGGGTCCTGTCCCCGTGCTTCAATAAAATCACTTTTTTTGCATCAAAGATGTTTTCAATAATTCTTTCTTGACCGCTGGCTTCAAACTTCACCAGCGCCCCAAAACCCCATCAGTGATGAGTGTGTGCATGCGTTCCTCCACACACACACACACACACACACACACACACATGCAGACTGTCTCTCCCAAACATATGTACTTGCACACTTTGCCTAAAAGTCCAATGTTGCCAAAAAGTATCACCAGACTCCTTTGTACATTTACTATTTGTTTAAAAGATTCTTATTGAGTATTACTGAAAAGAAAGATTGAGTATATGACTTGTTGACACCTATTCAGGATGTCTGAGCTGGAATATTCTGTTCAAACAGAGATAATAAACAGAGGCTGATATGCAGACTAGTTTGGTGAATAGTCTGACAGCTTTAGTTTAATTTGGGGATACACTAAACGTTTATTTAACTATGTCAATTGCCAAAATCACCTTGCTTTAAAAGAACACTGCCATGGGGCATCTGGGTGGCTCAGTCAGCATTCTGACTCTTGATTTCGGCTCAGGTCATGATCTCACGGTTCGTGGGTTCGAGCCCCACGTTGGGCTCTGCACTGGCAGTGCAGAGCCTGCTTGGGATTCTCTCTCCCCTCTCTGCCTGTCCCTATCCCGCTTGCGCTCTCTCTCTCTCTTTCTCAATAAATAACTTTAAATAATTTTTAAAAATGAATAAAAATAAAGAACACTGCCATGTGTTCTCAGCATCTTAAATTACAAGACTGTTTTGATAAGATATGCAAATATGATTTATTTGTATCTGTAGGGGCCAAGGGCAGGCTGCCTCAGGATAGGCCACTTTGGCATAAAGATTATTTTGAGTTAAAAGTAGTCAAAATCCAGCAGATGCAGGATAAGCTCTTTGCGTCCCCCACGTCTAACTAAATTTGCATTGGAAAGGAGAGCTAGTGCCAGGAAGAGTGCTCTCCGCCTAAATAGGAAACCTTTGTTTTTCACACATCTCCTTTCCTTCCTGCTAATGGCCTTTCCATCCTCAGACCCTCCCCCTCCCCTTAGCTCCTAGCAGCTTTGGAGTTGCCTCGCTGTCTTTGGAATTTTCTGTCTATGTGGATTCCCATATGTACACCTATTAGATTTTTTCCTCTTAATGTGGCTCATGTCAATTTGATTCTAATTCCACCTAGAAGGACCATAGGGCAGAGGAAGGTCTTCCTCTCCGACATAACTGCACTTTAAATGAACATAGGCCATTATCATTCATACTTTTTACATATAAAATTATAAATATTATCTTCTAAAACTGCCTGGGTAAATCTATATTCTTCTCACAATTCTCTTATCATGTTCTCTTTGTTAAAAAACTTGAAAGTATGACTTCTTCTTGACAATATTGTGAAAGAGGAAAAGGAGGAAGTCTACTGAAAAAGAATGGGGAGCTCTCCTCCTTTCTCACTCAGGGTTTAGAAGGAGCTTGAGGAAACAAAAATAATAAAAAAATAAATTGCTTTTCACAATTCTTCATATATAAATTATTAAATTCTGATTAGATACACAAACTTATCGTGAGTAATTATTATCATTAAAGTTAGACTTGGGAATCTTAGTATTAGAATTCTGTATTACTGTGGTTTCTTTATATTTTTATTTCCTTAACACTATTTTTCTTTTGTTAACCATATCAATTGAAAAACAATGAATATTGTAAGGAGACTGAATGATCTATTTTGTTGTTGTTGTCTTTCTTTTAAATGTTTATTTTCGACAGAGAGAGAGAGAGAGAGAGAGAGAGCTCAAGCAGGGGAGGGGCAGAGAGAGAGGGAGACCGAGGATCTGAAGTGGGCTCTGCTCTGACAACAGAGAGCCTGATGCGGGGGCTCAAACTCATGAGCCATGAGATCATGACCTGAGCCGAAGTGAAAGGCTCAAACGACTGAGCCACCCTGGCGTCCTAAATGATCTATTTTGAATCCATTTTATCTATGAACACTTTCTTTGAAACAGAAATTATTTGATTTGAAGAGAAGCAGAATATGCCCCCCCCCCAATATGCCTCTGTGGTTTACAGATTATTTTAGGCTGATTATTTTTAAGAAACATCACACAAGAGAAAAAGCTCTGAATACCAAGTAGAAGTCACCTTTTTCTAGGAGACATTTACATTTACATGGGAAATCTCCATTTGTAAGGATGTGCCTGCTGTGCCAGGAAGAAAAAGATAACTTTAAATCTCTAGAGACTCTTATCCTTGGAGAAGGCAAGGATTTAAATCTGCACCACATCCTTAGTCTTGTTTTCTGTGCTCTTCCTGGTAACCTCCCTTGACGGACTCCCCACCCCCAGCATCTTCTTTTGTCTTTAGCTGGAGATTGTATTAAGGTGGTGGCTAGGGCCATTTTCAGGAGTTACTCAGTTTTCCTGGGTGTCTCCTATGCATAGAGAAGGCATACATGTAATTAAACTTCTGTTTGCTTTTTTTTCTCCTATTAATCTGTCTTTTATTCCTTGGTGTGTGGGGGCGTGTCTCTGACAAGAACCTAGAAGGACAGAGGAAAAATTATTTCTCCTCCTCTACAATATCTAATGATTACAAGCCACCCTACCAATGTTTAGTAAGACTCTAAAAAGTTGTTAGTGAAAAAGACATGTCCAGGAGTCCACCAGTCATTCAAATGAAGGCACAAAGCACCTGATGGTAAGTCCCCTACAATATGCATTATCTCTGCCTAGGAGAGAAAAAGTGGAATCATAAATGGTGACTAAGAAAAAAACCTGGTTTATAAACCAAGGCTTAGAATAAATCCGAATTCTTTGCATTACAACATCTATGTTCATATAGCTGTATTTTCATTTACGATATCTACCTGCATTTAAAAGTATTTTAAGTATATGACTGCGTACTTAAATAGAAAAATACTGCTACGTTGTTAAAGTTTCTTAGCATGACCAAGAATTCCCAATTCTGTAAAAAAAAAAAAAAAAAGAAAGTCGCCAAACAACAGCGATAGTTCCCCTTAGAAACACTCGACAGAGAGTAAGTTATGTTCTGTTAGTAAGTGCAATACCCAATCAGTGTATTGGTCCCTTCTTTTTTTTTCAAAGCTGCATAATAAATGTGAGAGATGGATGTGCAAGAGGAAAGTGCCTCACGATATTCTTTTTCCAGATAATTAAATGTTTCCTTATAGTTTTGTCACTAATGTAATTTGCTCGCTCTGCTACCTATTTCCCTCTAATACAAGATTAGTCTTTAAACAGAAGATATATATTAAAGTTTTAAATGTATGACTCATGCTCTATTATGCTAAATAAAAGTCAAGCATTCTGTGATGGCCATGTTGACTATACTGCTTGAGACTCTTCATGGGAGATGTATTACCACAAAAATGGGTCGACATAATTTTGAAGGGCTACTTGGACACAGTAGAGAATGTGAAATTAAAGCAGAACATCAGCACAAAATCTCTGAAAAAAACATGCTTCTGGTTTGATAAATTAAACATGTTGTTTTCTTTTTTCTTCATGAGAAAAACAAAATACAAGGTTCAATGTAATTCTCTGACACCCTGAACTGAATTTTCAGCCTAGCATCTGTTTCTTGGATGACTGTGGGCTTACCACCCAGGGTGTTGAGAGACTCACATGAACTGACTAGCTTCTCTTTGTTCTGATCTCTATTTATCTCCTCAGGCCCAAATCTCTCCTCCTTTTGCAGAAGACTGAAATTAAGCAAGGCTGCATGCACTCTGTAATCTGAGTCACAGCATTCTTCTCAGGACGGTGGGGTGGAGAGACTAGATTGTGACAAATATTTCACCCTTTTCTTCAATCTAAGGATGATAATTTCAGTGTCGTTTATAATAGATATGGGAGGTTTAAAAATGTCTCCCTCTTAGCAGCTGTAAAATTGTTATCATAAAATAACATGATTTTAGCCATTTCATTCCATTGCTTTAGAATCAGGAGGAGGAGTTATTTTGATTAGGAAAAAAAAAAAGGAAAAGATTCTGTGAACTATTCATCTGGAAATAAAATTTAAGTTTAAGACTAAATTGGTAAGAGATACTTAATTTTATATTATTATTTATGTTTCTGATTTATACATTGTTATGCTAACTTAATGCTCAAAGATACTTTTTGGTGAGTGAAATTATAAAAAGCTTCAGTGGTTTTTATATACTAAATCTCAATTCCAAAATCTCCATATGTTGGGATTTATGTTTCCGATTCATGTAGTCTGGTAGCATTACTTCTTAACCCCTTCTCTGATACAGTTCTGACTTTTAGGTAGCTATAAAACCATTTATAAGGTGCTAATGGTGGCTTCTCTCCGTCTGATGGAATATAAAAGCATTTTAGTTGACTGAATGAGCTATGAAAATTTAAATTCACAGAAATGATAAAGGAAATCTGAAGGGACCTGGGGGAAGCACTAACTGTGGTCACACTTTGAACTAAATAGTCTAATTTCCCAGGTTTTAGTTCGGTTCCTCCACAAATTCAGTATTTACAATACCACAAGCCAAGCGTCTGGGATTTGCTAGTAATGCTGGCAGAAACCTTCCCAAATGTGTTAGAGTCCACGAAATAGCACATACAATTAAACCAAACATGCTAGTATGATGTGCGCTGTGACCAGGGGTCATAGATACTAAGTGAACTTGATAGAGGAAAAGTGCCTTATGTACATTGGGGAAGGAGTCAAAATCTTCCTGGAGGAAGAGCCGCTGATAAGGAGTTCTGAAGGATGAGTGAGTATTAGGTGAAGAGGAGAAAAGGCCGGGGCGGGGGGGGCGGTGGGATCAGGAGAGAGGATGCACCAAGAGCATGATCCATTGTTCAAGCTGAAGGAGATTCCGTTGGAAGCCATCTGTTTTGGTGAGGTTAGGGGAAAGAGAGGCAGAGTGACTTCTGTATTAGTGGGTGATGGCTTAACTGGACTGAGTTCTGAGGATCTGACTGAGTGGCCAAAAGACATTCTGTAGAAGTCCTTTACTTATAGCTGTGGCTTCTGGCTACTTCACTGGAGACCCACCTTATATTCTTATGGAAATTCTTTTCATTTCTGGAAAAAACATTCACACCCCCCAACCAATTCTCTCAGTCTTTCGCCAGACTTCTATCCTCCCGGTTCTTATCTTCCAGTCTATGACCTTTCTGCTTGGCCAAACTCATCTCTTTTACTTGCAGCTGAAAAGGAGAACTCTCTTTGTTTCATAAACCACTTGCCACTGCAAGGAATTTGGGCAGCTTTTAGAAGTTAGCGTTGATTCGTATTTGTATGGATTTATTCCCAGCTACAAATGTGGACCTCTACTCTAAAATAAACTTGGGTTTACTCTGATGTTTGCTCAATTGTATGTGAAGGGCTTTGTGTAGAGGAAAGGCTAAACATATGGAAGACGGCTATCAGTTTTACTAGAGTCACCAGAAATTCAAAGAGCTAAGATTTTTCAATTGTCCCAAGGGCAATTTTTAGATACAAAATGCAAAATAAAAATTATTCAACAGAAAATATTTTTTTATGTGCTGAGTTTGAATGACAAAAAAGGGAAACTCAATGTAAACCATCATTTGCCTAAGAGATACATTGTGTATTTTTAGACAAAATGCTAATTTTACAATTTAAAATTAGCTTATCCTTTTTCTTCTTAGAAAAATCATGCCTGGAAAAAAAAAAACATTAAAAATGAATAAGGTAAATAAAAATATAATTGGCACCTAAACATAAGCAAACAAACAAAACTTATTTATATTGCATAGCTAATAGTAGCACTGTTGAAATAGAGCCATCTGTTCAACTTGAAAACTTCATTTTGAAATTGTTATTAAGTATAGCTAACAATAGTTCTGGATATCATTATCCAAAATTGGTTCTCCTTTAAGAATGTTCATGAATTATTTTTATGGCTAAGACATTTCTCTGAAATTTTACACAGGGTTTCCAGTTCGGTTTTTATTTCTTTGATTTTTTTTCAAAATCTCTCACTACAGATTTCTTATGTTTTTAAGTTTTTCCTATTTTTTTTCTATTTTCCTATTTATAGGCCCTGTCTCTATATCTGTGTTGTGGTGTGGACCACCAGAATAGACGATTATTACTTGGTTCTCTTCTCTTTTAGATATTTCTACCTTAATTACTAAAGAGAGACAGCAAGTGATTCTTCACTACAATGCATGAGGGCATTCTATAGAGAATAAACATAGTTCTGAATCAGCAAAGAGTTCTTGAGTCCCAGGGAAAAGAAACAAGATTAACCAGAAATGATAAATGCATGGCACTGCGCAGCACATCAATATATTACTTGTGCTAACATAGAGAGAATGCCTTAGAGCAAGCAGTGAAGGTTACACTAGAATATGTTTCATGAGAAGAGGGATTTTTGTCTTTTGTACACTGAAGTATCCCAAGTGCCAAAGAGAATATTTAACAAATAGTAAATGCCCATTAAATATGTGCTGAATGAACGAACAAGGTGGAGAGAGGAGATACGATATAGCATTTATCAAATGTAGGCCATTGTGACGAGCCCTTCGCGATATGACTTCTTCATGGAGCCTTCCTACAATCTTTACAAAGGAAACGTGAATCTTTCCTTCTTCTCTTTTTAACAGAAAACTAGAGCTCAGATGGCGAGTTTAATTACCCAAGGGTTCACAGCCAGTAACCAGCAGATGTGGCAATCAAGATCTATCTAATAGGCTGCCCAAATAATACACCGGCAACGGTATCAGACTACTCATAAAATGTACCAGAAAGAGTAACAGGTAAGTATGCAGTTGCCCATGGGTGTCTCCACACAGAGGACCAATGACTGAAGAAGCAAGCAACAGAGATTAATTACTGTGGATGAAAGACACCACAGATTTAATCAACTGTCAAGATTCACTGCTGAGAGCCACCAGTAAAATACAGAACTGAGACAATCAGTTGACAGGTAAGATGTTTAAAGAAAACTTTACATTGCCATGTTAAGGAAAACTATCATTACTTGGCAGTCACTGTATTCACTTCCTATTGCTGCTATAACGTATTGGTCACAAACATAGTCATTTAAAACAATACAAACTTATTATCTTAGTGTCCTTAAGCCGAAAGTCCGATGTGAGTCTCACTGGGTTAAAATCAAGGTTTGGTACGACTGCATTCCTTTTTGGAGGCTCTAGGAGAATATGTGTCTCCTTGCTCATTCAGAGGCTGACAGAATTCAGTTCCAAAAGATCTCCATTTCCTGCTGCCTGTCATCTGAGGGCTGTCCTAAGCTCCTAGAGGCCTTTCTTTATCCTTGCATACTCCCTCTTCTCAGAACCAGCAATGGGGCAGTGAGTCCTTCTTATGCTGTCCTCCCACTGACCTCCTCTTTTGTCCTTTTCTTCCACTTTTTAGGACTCATATCATTAAATTTGGCTTATCCAGGACAATCTGTGAATCTCAATGTCCTTAACCTTAATCACATCTACAAGGTCCCTTTATGATGTCAAGTAACATAGTCACAGGGTTTGAGGATTAGACTACCAACATCTTTAGGAGATCAGTATTCTGGCTATCACAGTGACCATACTACAGTGTAGTTCTCTTAACATTTTGATGGGCATAAAGACTGCTAAACTTTTAATAATATATTTTGCAATCAAGAGATAACATAATTTCTAAAAGACAGAGACAGAGACAGAGAGACAGACAGAGAGAGAGAAAGATCACATAATTCCTTACCAAGGAACTTGGATGGCTTTTCAGTGATCTCTTAAAGTATAACTAGTAAGTTCTTTCTTAGTTGAAACATACCTGACATATAACATTGTGTAAATTTAAGGTGTATAACATGTTAACTTGATAATTTATATGTTGTAATATGACTGCCATTGTAGTGATAATTATTACCTCTATCATGTCACATAATTATTTCTTTTAAAAATATAACCCATCATTCAGAATTTAGGTAGTAGGACTGCTTCCAAAAAAGCATTGTACTGTTACCTATTAAGTTTTTTTCCCCTTCTTTGAATATAGTCCTATCTTTTATTTATGTCTAAAACTTTCCTTGTTGATTTTAGATTAGTATCCAGATCTGTAACTGATTTTCTTTTCTTACAGATCTTGAAAGTGGCTTCTTAGCAGTCACTGAGTAATGACCAGGATTTGACGTGTGGGAAATAGAGTTGGCCTTGTTCCCATAACCACACATCCCAAACTAGTTAACTACCATCCATATATCAGTTTGAGTTTTGGGAAAAAGCAAAATCAGGGAATTATAAGGAAAATAAGAAAGAAAATTGAAAGAAATACTTCAGAATGCATTATTGCATGTGTTTTAAACACAAGGTTATATAATAAAAATTCTAAGAAAATAAATCCTATTTATAACAGAGTGATAAAAATAGTCTTCAGATTTCTGAGACCCAAAGCTGACAGTAATGGAGGGTAAGAGCTCAAACATCCTAAAAGGATACCCTAGACACGTCAAGGCCTAAGGCACAAAGCAGTAACCAAACTGGTTTCATGACCATCATCCATGTCTCCGGCATATAAGAAAAAGCTGAAACTTCCTTAATATTTTTTTGCAAGAAGAATTTCACAGGAGAATTCTATGACATTTCTCTCCATTCCTCAGTTCAAATCTTAGGGTCCCCATGAGACCCACTCTGAGTTCTTACTGAATTGCAGAATTTGATAGGGTCCCCGTATAACACTGCTGGAGCAGAGCACTAACAAGATCTTGGACAAACCCAGCATATCCTCGAGTATCTGGGAGAATCCATGAAGACGTGTGAAAAAGTGGGAAGGTAAGAAGCAGAGTAATGTTATATGTGATGGGAACTACCATTAGGTAAATTGATCCCCATACTTTGGTGAAGACCAAAGGAGTTCTCCTGATGGTCAGGGGGGACGCCTTTATTGTTGAGGTTAATGCTAAGGTTTACTGTGGCTTAACAGAATGACGGCTTAGTTCTCATTTCTGCATAGTCTTGTATAGATCAGGTAGTCAGGTAGCTCGTCACCATCTTGAAGCTGGGCCACCTGAACACATGTTTTTCTAGATTGCTGTGTAGGGTAAGAATGAGATGATGCACAACACCATTCCCTAACCTGCATATTACTGTCTTCTTTGATTTTTTTTGGTGAAGCATTATTCATTTATGCATATAAACAAACAAAACAAAAATGAGGTGACTACTTTTTTTTTTAAGTTTATTTATTTTGAGAGAGAGAGAGAGAGCCTGAGCAGGAATAGAGGCAGAGAGAGAGAGGGAGACAGAATCCCAAGCAGGATCCACGCTGTCAACACACAGCCTGACATGGGGTTCCATCTCACAACTGTAAGTAAGATCATGACCTGAGCCAAAATCAAGAGCTGGACGCTCAATCGACTGAGCCACCCAGGCGCCCTGAGGTGACTACTTCTAAGTGAAATAAAAAGGGTGGTACTTCTCTAGAACCAATTCTAACAACTACATATCGAATGCTAGGTTACAATTTAAGAGACAATAAATTGAAGACACATCTAAGTTTCTTGGTAAGAAATTTCATCTTTTTTGCTGTTAGATCCTTTATCCAGCAGACAGGGTCTTTTCAAGATGACTCGAGTGGACCAAATTATCAAGTAGTGCATGGAGAGTCAATTAGTATTTAATACACATTTCTTGAGTTTCCTAAGTTTTCCTAATTTCCCTTAAAGTTAGTTTGGAGCCTTATGGCTTGTTCTGACAAACAAATGGTAACTAGATATGATGTGACCACTTCTGGAATGAGGTGAGGGATCTCCAGTGTGTGTGTGTGTGTGTGTGTGTGAGAGAGAGAGAGAGAGAGAGAGAGAGTAATAAAATGCAATTTTCAAATATAGTAAAATATAGTACAAATATACTTTTACTCCCTTTGAATATGTAGTATAGAAACAATGTGAATTCCAGATATGACTAGTTGTGATTTTAAGATATTTAAACTTTCAAATTGTCAGTTTCATCATCTATATAATTAGAGGTTAAACTATACATATTGGCCTCTAGTTCATAATGGTAAACTGAGAACATTTATGACCTTGTCTTCTTCTTAGAGTACCAATGAAATGAGAGAAAATATATGAAATTTATATTGCAGGTCAGGAAAAAAAATGTCACTAGGAACTTTTTTTTTTTTTTTTTAGGAATTTCTGGAAAATTGAGAGAATTGAGACTTAGAGTATTATGGAAAGGATACTGGATTCTCAGGTGATGATTCAAGGTTTTCCCAAGAGAATTTAGGATATTCTTAATATATTCCTACGTAAAAATATAAATACCCTTCAAAAATTTAGTAATTTAAATAAACAACTGTTTTGTTGTTGCCATTGTCATCATTACCGGATTTTTATTTTGTTGGTTTTTTTTTTTTTTCATGATGCTCTGAGCTGACTGGCTCATTTGGGCAGTTTGCTCCATGTGATTCCAGCTTGGGCTGCAAACATCTAGAAGGTCAACTGGACCGGAATACCCAAGATGCTTCATTTATGTCTGACACATAGTTGGTGACAGCTGAAGAGTTGAGCTCAGGTCATTAGGATGACTGTGTCTCTCACTATTTCTATATAGTCTCAGGGCCTCTCCTCCTTGTGGCTTTTCCATATGGTCTCTAAACAACACCGCTCTGTTAGGACAGTCAGGTTCCTTACATAATAGCTCAGCACTCCCAAGAGCATGAAAGCATAAAGTTGTCAGGCCTTCTTAAAGCTGAGGCCTGGAACTAGCACAACATCCTTTCATTACATGCCATTGAATTAAATGAGTCGCACAGCCAGCCTAGTTTCATCATGGAAGGGGAATATACAAGGTTGTGAATATTCAGGGAAACTGGAGGCCGTCTTTGAGAATACTTACCACGGTTACTCACTGGAGTAATTTATTAAGAATTAGCATTCTGAAGAGCAATTAGACTATCAGCTCCTCCTGTCCTAAGCAGATAACTAAGGGAAATGTGTTCTTCACCCAAGATCTTAGTATTTGAAAAATGGGTTCAATCATCAAAAGAAGAGATCCTACTCATGATATTTGGGTCTGATAGAGAAGCAAAGAAGAATTTAATTTATGTCCAGTATTTTCACAAGAGAAGGTATTATGGTGGGAAAATGTAAGGGTGTGGAATCAAGGAAAACTCCTTTGAGCTAGTAGTAAAATATTCTAATGTGTTCCACTCATAGAATAAAGTGTCCTCCAGACACTGATGTCAGCAGTTCAAATCAAGAAAAAAAAAACTGAAGAAACAATTCTCCATAACTGTAGAGAAATCTACTATTAGGTGCCTTAATTAACTTATTCCACCATCCATGTATACAGACCAGAAAAACAGCTTACTATAAAATAATGGCAAACCAATGCCATGGAAAAAACAAATGAAAACCTGAACTACACACATGCATGTGTGCGTGCACACACATATACATATTAAAACCAAAATTAACTGAACAAAATTTAGATAAGATAATAAAATTTTATGATGTCCAATAATTTGAATTAATATATATAATTACAAAAAAAATTAAATAAGTATAAAAAAATAAGAGAAAGAAAAGAAGTCCAGGAAATATAGAAGTTATGTGATTAAAAATAATAATTCAATGCATAGAGTAAATACTAGCTAGGAAGCAATAAAGACCAAACTGGTATTCTAGAGGATAAAACTGGGGAAATTATGCAGGTTGTAAAGCTAAACGAATACACGTTTGAGGTATATTAGAGGTTAACAGAAATGATTAATCTTTCCAGAAGGTATATATAACACGAGTTCTAAGAGCCAAGGGCACAGGTAATGGAAGGTAGGGAATAATTCATTAAGAAAACAAATACATAAATCACATTTTTAAAGATTTAAACCATGCTTACAGAGATAAGAAAAGAGTCCAAGATATTTTCAACAAGTGGACACAGGATTCCAGCACTTGAGCATACTAATTGAACTATTAGAAATTTAGTGATGCAGCAATGAACTTCAGTCAGTAGAAGTCTAATCATTTCATGTCCTTCTTGCTTTGGGAGAACAATGGTATTTTCCTAGAGTAAGGCTTCAGACCCCTGACACTGCCATTCAAAACTAATTCCTTTTCATAAAATTATATACCAATACTTATATACCAATACTATACTTATTGTATACAATATAATACTTATATACCAATACTAACCAATACTTAATCACTGTTCAGTAACCTATTTATAATAATGGCTAACAGTTTCTACCTGCATGCCAGGCATTGTTCTAAGTACCTAAAACATAATAGCACCTCTAATCCTCACAAAAATCCTAGGTGGTAGGCAGGGGGTGTCCAGATTTTGTGGTACCTGAGGTTAATGCAAGGCACTCTTTATAAAAAATTAATACGAGATTATGAACAGAGGAACTGGAATGAAAATGAATATTTACACGAGTGTGAAAAGATACTGTAAGGAATTACTGGGGTTTTGGAGCTGATCCTTCTCTTATGAGAAACTTCAATTACACTTTTAGAAATGACTTTTATAAAATGCTTCCAGTTAGCCCTGATTTTCTTCCTCATTTGTAAAAGAACTTATATATGTGATGAGTCCCAAAGTTTAAGTTCCATTAGCTTCACAGTGAATCAATCTTGGGAGATGAGTATTATTATATTCATAAGGAAATGGAGGCACAGAACATAATTGCTATAAGGAGCAGAGGCAGGATTCAAACTAGGATGCCTGGCTCAAGAGTCTGCACTCTTGATCCCCATGGTACACTGTCAATTGCTGATCATCATGAAGAACTGTTCTGAGAGAAAACAAGTTTGCATACCACCTGATTAAGATCATGTCTTTTTTGATTAATAATCTTATTTTTGTGTTATTGATATATTCACCTCCACTGATGTGATCTGGAATAACTTGTCCTTTATAGTCCCAAATATGACAAATGGAAAATATGTTTGAATTTCTCCATAGACCCACAAAATCTGCCCATGATAGCCTTCATGTCTGGAACTGCTCTCAGTGTATTCCCTACAGGGGCCTTAGGTCTAGACTGTTCAAGATATCAGGCTCCAAATCACCAAGTTAAAATATTAATGCTGGCGATCGTAAACATTACGATCATTGGAGATTCATATCCTCAGAGAACTTGAATGAGGGGGGATGAAACGTGGAATCTGGCCTCTTACTCAATTTGGAATACTGCATAGGTGAGGTTCATTGATGATAATCTTTGTGTGTTGAAAACTTCCACCTCACTGTGATCACAAGAATATGTGTGGCAAATAAGGGGAGGTCTGGCAAACCTAAAATAACTGTTCAATGAATACCATTTATATAACCGTAGTACTTTTGTTTTCTATTGGGTTTAATGCTTTTGATTCAACTTAAAGCAAAACACAACATATTTATTCTAATTTCACTTAATGTGAAGTGTTGAGGTCAGAGAGAGAGCAGGAAGTCAGAGTACACAGGCCATTTCAATTATTTTGGCTTTTATACTAAGAATGATGCAGAGCTATTGCCATGTTGTGAACAGAAGCATGACATCTTGGGGTGCCTGGCTGGCTCAGTCAGAAGAGCATGTGACTCTTGATCTCATAGTTGTGAGTTTGAGCCCCACATTGGGTATAGAGTCTACTAGATAAACAAATAAAGAAACAAAATTAAAAAAAAAAATACATAACATTTAAGAAAAAGAAGTTTGACATCTTCAAGCAAGTAACAAACAAACTACCTAGGCTGTTGTGCTGAGAATAAACATTAGAGGTCGAAGGACTAAACAAATGAGGCTGAATAAGAGAACATTACAATAATTTTAACCAAAGATTGTGGTAACTTGGACCAGAGATGAAGGTAATGTGGTGTCTGTACAGGTGGTTAGGATTGGTTGGATTTGGCAAACACTTGGAAACCAGAGAAAATACAATGTGTTGGGATACAATATGGGGGGAGGTGAGAGCAAAGGTACAGGAATGACTCCCTGTTTTTAACCGGTGGCATTGAAAGGACAGAGTTGTTACTTCCTGTGAGAGAGCAGACTGCAGCAGCTTGGATGGGGGAATCAGGAAAATCTTATTGAGATGGTGAGCTTGTGGTTGTTGGGGCACAGGAAGGAGGGATAAGGCTCTCATAGAGATGACTGGTCTCCAGGGCCGGTCTTCATACTTGTCATCATGTTGTGAAGGTGGACGAGAGGTAGTGTTTCCAGGAGACCACTGAACACTGGGTGACCGAGGCCTGGTGTTTATCCTGTTGTTGAAGCACTAGATATTTGGAAAGGGGGACCATGATATAGTGACCATTAGGAGTTCTGGACTCTCCTCTTCCTTCAAGCATATGAGTAACTTCAGATTACTCTTTTCTTTATTGAATTAAGAAAACAAACAGTAAGTATGCCCTTCATTTTGTAGATTCAGCATCCAATTACTTACACAACGGGTTTCATTTCTGAATGATCACTGCATTTAAAACAGCCACATTTTTTATTTTTTTGATGTATATAATTTGGATGCAAAGTGACTTAGGTATCTGGAATTTAAATAAAAACTTAAAAAAGAAAAAAGGTGACTTAGATAAAAAAAATGCACTATTAAAGGCATGTATATCATTAAAGTGGATCAAGGTTAGAACACAGTGAAGAAGAAATAAGAGGTTAAAATTTTTTATAAGCTTATTTTGACTATTTCTTTTTGGAACACAGATCAGAATACTTTAGGAAAACATGTTCAATAAATGATTAAGTGTTATCACAGTAGTATAATTGTGTTAAATGAATTCAGGCTCTTTTAAATATACTATTCAATGAATACTCCAAATGGAAACCAAAAAACAAATTAAAATAATTCAAGAGGGGCACCTGACTGGTTCAGTTGATAGAGCATGTGACTCTTGACCTCAGGGTTATAAGTTCGAGCCCCATGTTGGGTGTAGAGATTCCTTAAAAATAAAATCTTAAAAGGAAAAGAAAGTGAATAAAATAATTCAAGATACATAAGACCTTTGATCTGAGAAAAGAGATACTTTGGAAAGACTGATTTTATATGACATACCACTAGAATGCAGCAAATGAATCGTGGCCATTATATAAAAAGTCACACTTAAGAGAGTTTTACTTTGAATTTCACTGCTTTAAATAAAACAACTCATGATTTAATCACTTTATGTTTGACAGAGTCAAACAATAATTCACAAACCATAATGAACATAGCTGCGCTTAATCAACTCTTTTTGTCATGCTGTATCTAAAAGAAACTAAAATATCTCACAGGTTCAGCTAATCTTCAAGATTTTTATCTACATATGGATAGCCATTCAGATTTGGAGTAATTAGTACACTGATATTGAATTTCCATTACTTTCTGCTTAAAAATCCCTCTCAGTGAATGAAATTGATTGTGATGCTCCTATTTGTGTTCCCAATTCACCTGGTGTATAACTCAGTGATGGTCATGCTCCATGATATGAGTCTGCAAAATTTATATGTAAAGTGCCATATGTAAAGCTTGTGGGCCATATGGTCTCTGTTGCTACTATCCAAGTCTATCTTTGTAGTGTGATAGCAGTCACAGAAAAATACATAACAAATGGGTGTAGGTGTGTTCCAATAAAACTTTATTTATAAAAACAGGTAGCAATCCAAATAGGGCCCATGGACTACAGTTTGCCACCCAATGCTCTATGTTAATCCTTGGCACATCTGTCTATTTCCTCCATTAAATTTACTTGACAGTAAATTTCATTTTTTTATTTTTTTCAGAACAAAATGTAGTACCTAGAACATAGTAGGTATGCAGTCAGTATTGAACTGAACATTAATTTCTTAGGAGAATTAATTATTCTAACTGTTCTTTGTGACTACTATGACTCATTATACTAAAATAGTAAAATTAAAAATATTAAAATATATTAAATATTAAAAATAAATTATATAATATTAAAATTGAGAATGGTTCTGAAGTTCTCTGGACAAATTCTATAGCCAAATGAATAAATACAATAATGCTGACTTACTTTTAATAAATACTTTTTCATTGGTATAGTCTTTCCTTTAAAGTAGTATTTTTTCCATCTTTAAAAGCAATACACCCCAAAACCAAATAATCCAGTTAATACATGGGCAGAAGACATGAATATACATTTTTCCAAAGAAGACATAAAGATGGCTAACAGACACATGAAAAAATGTTCAACATCACTCATCATCAGGGAAATAAAAATCAAAACCATGATGAGATATCCCCTCACTCCCGTCAGAATGGCTAACATTAACAACACAAGAAACAACAGGTGTTGACAAGGATGCAAAGAAAGGGGAACCCTGTTGCACTATTGGTGGGAATGAAAACTGGTGTAGCTACTCTGGAAAACAGTATGGAGGTTCCTCAAAAAGTTAAAAACAGAACTATCCTAAGACCCAGCAATTGCACAACTAGGTATTTACCCAAAGGATACAAAAATACAGATTCAAAGGGGTAGACTCACCCCAATGTGTATAGTAGCATTACCAACAATAGTCAAACTATGGAAAGAGAACGTCCATTGACTGATGACACACATACACATATAATGGAATATTACAAAGCCATCAAAAAGAATGAAATCTTGCCATTTGCAATGACGTGGATGGAGCTAGAATGTATTATGCTAAGCGAAATAAGACAGAGAAAGACAAATACCATACGATTTCACTCATATGTGGTAAGAAACAAAAGAGATGAACATATGGGAGGGTGAGGGCAAAAGAAAACCAGAGAAACAAACCATAAGGGACTCTTTTTATTAGTTTTTTTTTTAATGTTTATTTATTTTTGAGAGAGAGATACAGAGTGTGAGCAGGGGAGGGGCAGAGAGAGAGGGAGACACAGAATCCAAAACAGGCTCTAGGCTCTGAGCTGTCAGCACAGAGCCCGACACGGGGCTCAAACTCACGAACCATGAGATCATGACCTGAGCTGAAGTCGAACACTCAACTGACTGAGCTACCCAGGTGCCCCAAGAGACTCTTAAATTTAGAGAACAAACAGGGTTGATGGAGGGAGGTGGGTGGGGGGATGGGCTAGATGGGTGATGGGTATCAAGGAGGGCACTTGTTTTGAGGAGCACTGGATGTTATATGGAGTGGTGAATCATTGAATTCTACACCTGAAACTGATATTGCATTGCATATTAACTAACTGGGATTTAAATAAAAATTGAAAAGAAAAAAAAATAAAAGCAATACAGATTTATTGTAGAAAATTTAGAAACTCAGGATTTCAATGTGTGGTTATCAGTAAGAAGAGCAATCCCATGTATTAATCCAATGGTTGTTTCAAGAAGGGACATGTGTCCACTGTTGTGCTGGAAATGGCTCACAAGAGATGACTATGCACCTCGCTTCACTATTCTGGCTTCAATAGTGTGACACTGGTAGCTTGAAATAGCCATCATGGGAGCATTTATATGACAGAACTTAGAGAAAGTGGCTTTCTTTAGGTCAATTTACCACCACAGTCCTGCACTGCACACATTCCCGATACTGATCAGTGGGATGCAAAGAAAGGCTTGCTAAGAACTCTGGGAAAGTGCTTTCCTACTCAAAAGAAAGGTCTGGAAGTAACACATTGTCTTTCAGCTGGATATGAACACATTAACGCTTTTCACAGTTACTAACAGAAATCCTATGCTTTGAAAAAAAATTATGAAGGCAAAGTTAGCACATAGAGACTCAGAGCAATGAAGCTGGAGATCTTTTTGAGTTCAGTCTGAAACTCCTTCCAGCTCAGAATGTCCAGGTATATGAATTCTTTGATGCTGAGTCAATCTGAGCCAGGTTTTAATTACTTGTTAACTGATATATATCCAAATATTTGAATTTGTAGTCCTCTCTTCCTGCCTTCACGTTTTCTTCTGTAACATATGTGCCCTCAGTTCCTTCACTCTTTTCTTATTGGCATAATATTAAGTTTCCCCATGATTTTGATTGTTGGTTTTATCTCTCATATAATGATTGCTAGAAATGATTACAATATTTTGGTCTAGCATTTCCGGCACATAGTAAACTATTCACATTTATGTTTGGATTATATTCTTCTACCAGTTAAAACAAAAGGTGCATGGATCAGTTATTTCAACAAGGATGCTGTTTAATGCTACCCCAAGCAGATGGTGGTTTATGACACATAATTTATTCTCGTCCACATGTCTGCTTGTCAGCTGGGTGTTAGTCTGTCTAGGTTGAGCTCAACTGGGTTTGGCTTCAAGTTGCACTGAGGTTTAGATTTGCTCCATGTCGGTTTCATTTTCCATTAACCAGAGAACTACTTTGAGAGATGGAAAAGGCTGAAGGGGAGTGATGCAAGACCTCTTATGCTCTAGGCTCAGAACTGGCACACAGTACTGCTTAGGGCCAGTCATATGGTCAAGCCTAATCTCAATGAGTGGGAATTGTATTCTGCCTGTAGGACAAGGGGATGCAAAGTCACATGGCAAAGCAGGTAAATACAGGGAGGAATGAACAGCAGGGATAGATTACTTCTTGGCTTTTCTTTACAATCTAAGCCGTTAAAGTTGATGATATATGCCAGTTATATGAGCCCCAGTTATATCATTTTGATGATTACAGTGTCTCTTCAATAAAACAAGGCAACTCAGCAAGGCAAGTAAGCAATACTAAACATGTTTACATAACCCAATGCTTAGAATGTTGCTTTTAAATATGACACCCGTGCGCTAAAAATATTCAATGACTTTCTATTACATACAATTGCAATATCTTAGCTTTAAAAACATGCACAATTTAGCCCCAAACTATATTTTCATCTCTGTTTCCATAAGCTCTTTCATCTAAGCAAATTCCTATCATCATTCTGCACTTAAACATTTTCTTATCTTTCACTCGACTCATTAGTTTCTCCACCTGGAAAGCCTTCCCTTTTTCTTTCTACTTTCTGATTTATAGGCAGATCAAGATCCCTGATAACCTGGTCCAGAGTAATCTCTCACTTATTTAAATTCCTGTCGAGTTAAAAGCTGCAGTACAGACTTGGCACTCACAGTCATAAAAGGATTAGCATAGACTCGTGTGCACTGCTAGCCATATGGCGGGCTGAGCGGAAGGGGAGGCCCAGCTAGGAAGGGGAGGCGAGTGGGAAGGAAGCCAACTACAATGACAGAAGTTAGAAATAACCCCGGGTGATGGAATAGGCAGAAAATGAGATCGACTAGAGAGAAAGGTAAAGAGCCTACAGCATCAGAAAAATCACTTCCGAATCCCCATGGTGCCGATGTAAAGGGAAGCTGTGCTATGTGACCAAGCAGGGGTCCTGCTGGCTCTGGGGGCAGGGCAAGCCGAGGGACCACTGTAGACAAGTGTGATGGGGATGAGGCCACACTGACTCTGACAACGATCATAACCTACTGTGGCCGTTAGTTCTTTTATATTTGCGTTTATAGCTAAAGCTCCATACATCTTTCTCCACAAAATGACGTCAAGTTCCTAGAAGGCAAGCTTTAGATTTTATAATTTATACCCATGAAACCAACAGGATTTTGAGTATGGCTGACTCTAAGTGAGAATGATTTATTAATACATTTGAATCTGTGCTTTTTAAATAGCAGAAGTTATCTTCTTTCAAAATACCTTCTTGGCTTAATCTGGCTCGAATAAAGAAAAAATAATGTATTTAATTTATTTACTTAATTTAATTTTTTGTATGCCAAAAGAAAATGACTGGATCAAAATGTAATTTGTAATATGTATGCATAACAATCCAAAAGGTATTTATTAATGTATTTATTAATACAATTGATTCTGTGCTGTTTAAATAGCAGAAGTTATCTTCTTTCAAAGTACCTTCTTGGCTCAATCTGGCTCGAATGAAGAAAAAATAATGTATTTAATTTACTTACTTAATTTTTTGTATGCCAAAAGAAAATGACTGGACCAAAATGTAATTTGTAATATGTATGCATAACAATCCAAAAGGTGAGAGAGCATGAACATTCTATCATTGAGCTTCTTCCCACAAAGACCCCATTAGTTTCCCAAAATGTTCCCGTACATCTGTTGCTTTTGGTGTTATTTGGGACTGTTGACATCAGTGTCCAGTATTTTTCAGTTTAAATTAAATATTCCCTCCATGCAGGCAGTATGAAAGACCAGTGTAGTCATTAAAACTGTTGGAGTAAATCAAGAACCATCAACAAAACTAGAGGAGATAGTGAACATCAGGTCTACTTCGCGAGAAAATAAGGGGCAGGGGTATAAAACCCATAGCATACTCCGATTACATTTGTACATTCTGGAACCTGCATTATAAAAGATTGGTTTTAGATTGGAAGTGGGCAGGAGTAAACCATACCCTGAGAAAATAATAGCTAGGTTAGCTGGTATGTATGCTACAGAACAGAATCCTGTAGAAACCACACACACACACACACACACACACACACACACACACAAATACCCACCATAATTTGAGGGGCTCGACACCCAGTTCTGACTGGCATTACACCCATGTAGTGTAGTATGAAAATCAGCAAAAAGAAAATATTGCAAAAATGCAAACATCACAGTTGTGGTTCCCAAGAGAGATGCAAATACAAGAATGAAATAGTTCTCTTTCTCTTTTTTTCTTGAACAAAATTGTCATGGAATTTGGGAAATCTTGGCAGGTCTTGGGCAGGCAAGTGATAATAGCAGCAATAACTACCAGAAATGATCAGGTATAATTGTTTTCTAGCAGCTAAAGCCAAGCAAGTAGAACCATGCCAACAGACCACAATTACACCTGAATAATGAAGCAGGTCAGATCAGGAACATGTTCACTGGAATAAGATGAAAACAGACTTAAAATTGTGACGAGGAGGAAATTACTGGAGTAGCCAGGTAATGGATCTATATTTATTATTTTTTTCTTTAAAAAGAACCTGCTACATTATCAATATCAGCCATATTAATACCTAGAGGCTTTCCTAAATTTGTTTTGTGGCATGAAGTACATGGTGTAGTGTTATTCATTGTATTTCATTTACAACATGTGCACTTTGAAAAAAAATAATAAACTGTGAATAGACAGAAAACAGAAGATTGACATCTCCAAAGCAGGAATAAATTCGTACCATAATACAATTTACTTAATCCTGCAATTATACCCCTCAGCTAGTTAAACAAATAAAGTGCTTGCTCATCAATTTGCAAAGGAATTCCTACAGAAATTACTAGGTTTCATATCATTAGGTGATTCTTCTCTAGTAGAATTTAATTTTATGTAAAATTAATACCCTTTTCAAAATATAAGACTGTATTCCTCCCCCTCATTATGGCCCAACTTTATTTTATAAAAATAACAAATAAAATAATTACTCATATATTTTATTAATTACTCATAAAGTGCCAAGTGTATTTCTTTGGTAGTCTCAGGAAATACCTACTTGTCTACTTGCCAGATCTGGTTCCCATGTTGCCACTAGCCCAGTTTGCCGCTCCCATGTAAATGTTCCAAGTTCTTTAGAACGTGTGATCTTTTGGCTTGTTTGCTTTTAAATATTTTAGGTATAGGTTTACCTATAAAACTGCCAAAAACAATGACTGACATTGATTTCTACTTAAAAAGCTCAAGGTCATGATTCAATTTTTTTTTTTATGCCAACACTTTGAGATGGGTGAGATGCCAAGTGTTACATGAGTCTACTTAACTAAAACTAAGAAAGTGAGCTATGTTATCACAGTCAACCCTAAGTGAAAACTTCAAAGGAACAAGGCCATTGAAAATACAAAATATTTCCTATTATAAATATCTATGAACAATTTTATAATCAATGTGATTTCTGACCTAAAATAGATGCACACACAGATAATTTATGTAAGTAAAAATAGAGGGAACTCTTTTTAGTCGTCTATAGAAATAAGAGATAGGAAAATTATAGAGATGTCAAATACATCATTGATCCAAATATCTCTTATTAACCATTATTTTAAGCTTCCACCTACAAAATTTAATAAATAGGAACATTGCAAGTTTCTCCTTTCTTTTCTTTTTTCTTTTTTTTCTTTTTCTTTTTTTCATCCTCAAAGGAGAATGGAAGAAAGAAAAAGAGAAGGGTGATGATTAATGGACAGATGAGATTACCATCTTTGAAATAATTAAGAATTGCCTGTCATGGCCACTTATTTGATTAATAGTTTAATGGCATTCACTGATCCAGGGCCCCTGATACATGGAGGAAGCATGTAGCCGCATTTGCCCACTCCTCAGCTGTAGGCAAGCGTGAAATTATTTCTATTTCTCTTCTCTAGTGAAAGGCAGATTTTGCCTCACCAAGATAGTTATACCTTGAACACAAGATGGAGATTCAGTTACTGGGTAGACAAAAAGAAAGACAAACGTCCACTACAATAACCACATCTTAAACAGTTTAATAACCTAACTACACACTGAAGAAGAAAAATACCTACTTCAAATATGATGCTTTAATTTTCAAAAGAAAGACATACCCCAAAATAATATAATAATAAAACAAATTCCAAAACATTCAGTAGACACTTAACCATTCATATCTGATTTATGTTCTTCATGGGATTTGATGTTTTTAATCCCACTTTATTGAAAATATTCTGCTTTGGTTTCTAAGGCTCTACTCTCTAGAGTATCTAGATTAGGCAAATCTACTCCTGATTTGCCTAATGATCAGTGCAATAACATTCTTCTTTCTTTTAAACTTAGTGATTACTATGTACCTCATACTGTTAGGCATTAGGAATAAAGTGTCAGTTAGGAACTGACACAGAAAGATGTACCATTTAATGGAAGTGACAGAGAAGTAAATTGATGGTTACACTGATATTGTGTGCCATAAATACAGGAAATTATGGATATTTTGCAATTGGACATTTAAATCAGCCAGGGGGAGGGGGGTGTGTTTTTCAGTGAAATCTTCTCAGAGTAACTGATGTCTGATAAACTCTACACATTGCTCCTATATTTACTTTAAATATTGGCTTTCCTCCTATATTTAAATATTGGTTTTCCTAGGATTCTAACTTTTAACCTACTTCTTCATCATTCCCCACGCTTTATTTGGCTAGTAGACCTACAATTACAGTTTTATTTTCCAACTTGAAAATGGATGATCTCTAAATTTATAGTATCTGCTGTAATCTCTCTCTCTCTTAGCATGAGGTTGGGTTTTTCAATACCTATTGGACCATATCTGAAAATGCCATAGAACTCTCAAAATCAACTTGCTGAAAGCTTAAGTGATCCTCTTCTTGCACCAAAATTCTTCTTGTATTAAATATTTCACCTGACAACACCAAATAATTCTGAACTTCCTCCTTAAGGACCATATCTAATTAATCGACAACTGTAGTCATTTCTTTTTTGAAATTATCTTAAAAATGCAGGCATGCATATCTATCTACATATATTTATCTTCCTATATTGAGTTTATCTTCCTGTGTTTAAACTCTTATAATTTCTTACCTGTGATATGATGTAAGAATTGAACTCTTTGCCTAAAACCTTGTCTCTTGCATTCATCTACCACACATCTGTCAGATTGATCATGGTAGAATACAACTATGAATAAGCCCCTTGTTGACTATTAGGCATGACTCCCTGTTGCCTATAGGGCAAACTATTTATTAGTAACCAGGTCATAAAAATTCATGATTTTTCCTCTGACTATATTTCTGAGAGCATTTGTTGTCATACCTCACTTGTGCAGTCCCTAGGATAAGAAATATCCTCTTCAACCTATCTGTCTGCTCAAATTGTCCTCCTTTTCTGTGATTCCTTAACCTCATTTATGTGTTTGGTGAGTTCTTTCTCACCTTTCAAGGTTTAGCTTCCATATCACCACCTCCATGGGCCATTCAAAAGACATTTCCTATCCCACCTCCATCTGGCATATACTACCTTACTTTGTTTAATGTTTTGCCTCATTCACCCAAATGTAAGCTTTTAGAACCCAGGAATGTTGTCTTTTTTTTTTTTTTTTTCAAGTCCACTAGGTGCCCAGCACTAGTATGGTCAATACAGATAAATGGAATAAATGATCATTATTCATCTCTTAGATGTCAATAACAGGAAATTTAAAATCTGTGGTCTTAAGTGGAGAATAATCTATGTGAAGCGTATCTTTACAGAAATTACTGCCTAATGGCAAACTTGGTAGATCATAGTAAGTTTGTAATTTTATATTATCATTTCAGAAATTCATATTCTAAGACTTATTTCAACGTCCTCTTTCAAAGTTCAGATTTTCTAAAAAGTAAAATGCTATTATCAGTTTTGTTTTTCTTAAATATCTTGTACCAGTTTACTTTACCTAGATGGAAGTTTATACTATTCTATAGATAGACAGATGATAGATAGAAAGACAGACACATGTGCACATACATACACACACACACACACACACACACACGTGTATATATATATAAAACAAGTGAATGATGGCCACAGTGGAGGAAAGGCATCGTATTTATGCATAAAGTTTTCCCACCTAAATATTACATTATAATAGATGGCCTAAGATGATGTGATATGTTTTACACACTGCTTGGCACACACCAAATCAGACATAATTTAGCCTGAGAGACTTTCCTGGATCAACATTTCATTATTTTAAACTATTTTTTCTTGGCACAGAGAATAATGTGTTTAAAATCTACAAATAGCAACTTCCTCTAGTAATAAGAATAAGAGTACTATACCTTTCTCATTTAACTTTTACCATAATCTGCTAAGGTATTCATATAAGAGACATCTTATTTTCTCTATCCATTTATTTCTTCTTCTTTATTAATAACATCCCAGCAATGTGCTCACCTCTTTTTCATCCTTTTGAAGACAGAAGTGGTTAATAAAATGAAGCAGAAGTTTGTGGGGCATCCAGGAAAGTACTCTATAATTCTCTGAACATTCTCCTTCCTACTGTTGACTAGAAACAACTCTGGAAGCCGTGTGAGAATTATGAGACAAAGATCAAGACCATATCACAGACTTGGCCCTTTGTCCTTGAAGCAGCTGGACCCACACCATCGGTCTCCAACTTCCATACTTAGTATTGCTTGAGACTATCACACCGTATCTATTTATGCCTATCTAGTCAGGTGTCTTTTATGAGAGCCAACCATAATTAGTAGCCACTTAAGCAAATTTATCCTTAGAGAGGTTATAGAAATGATCCAAGGACACATGGATAACAAGTGTCAAGGTAGGACCAAGAGCTCCAGTCTGGCTACCATACTCTCATTTTGTTACATATGTGACATTACATGTGTCCTAGGAATTGTGTTTTCTCTCAGTGCTCTGCCACAGCTTGTTTAAGGCCCGTGACATATCACACATAGTAAGTTGAGAGTGAATTAAACAAGGGGGCAAGAGTATGTACTCGTTAAAAGTTTTCTCCTTTTTTACCCCATTTCCAACCTCTGCATTTGTCTTAAACAAAGGATACTTTCAAACAACAGATCAAGATGTTACCACTTATATTAAAAGGCTGACATTTGCCTTTGTTAGGACAGCTTTATTGATGTTATAGTTGATGCTGAAATATCCCAAATTGGAGTAGTTTTAGTGAAAAAAAACAAGAGGGAGGGAAGAAAGAAGGGACAGAGAGAAAGAAAGAAAAGAAAAAACGAAAATGAGTTCACTCTGCTTTATGTGTGATGTCTCCTTTTTTAAAATACTGATTCTTGAAGCATGGAATTGCTTCTATTGAAAATATGAAAATTCTCTATCTCCATTTTGAATATGTAGAGGGTAATTTCAATATGAAAGTGTACCAAGAAAGTTTTATTTTTTTCTTACTTTTCTCACTTTGTTTCATGAGTCATTCAGACTCATGGTCTGAGGACCACATGCTTTTACACATGGTGTGCTAATCAAATGCTAAGTATTAGGGCAGAAATTATCAGAGAGAACCAGTCAATTATTCTTTTTTTCCCTCTGATATTTCTCTAACCAGAGAATCCTCTTCGTTTCAAATGGAAGATCTTTCTTTTAGTATAAGTGCTCTGACTTGTGTAAACTGCCTAGCATAGGAGCCATATTTTTTCTCTTTTAAATACAACAGAAGTTAACCTTCACACCAGAAGGGTTTTTGTGCTCAAAAATAATTAACAATGCTATCTGTTTTGCTTTCTGAACTCTTCTCAAATTCAAAGTAACTATTTGGCTAGATAAGTGACCTTAAAAATGGAAGCTCCACTCCTGTGCTTTCTCTTTCACAATATCATCAACATTTGATTCATGTTTATGTTTCATAATGCTGTTGAAATATAAACTATTTTAAACTAACTCCTCATATTACTATCTATCATGCACTATTCCAAAATTTTTCTTTACTTGGTTATTATTGTTTCTCTATTACTTTTTTAAAAAATATTTTTTATTTATTTTTTATTTTTGATAGAGAGAAACCAAGCAGCGGAGGGGCAAAGAGAGAGGGAGAGATGGAGAATCCCAAGCTGTCTCTGCACGGTCAGCACAGAGCCTCATGTGGGGCTCAAACTCACAAACCGTGAGATCAAGACCTGAGCCGAAATCGTCAGATGCTTAACCGACTGAGCCACCTGGTGCTCCCAGTTTCTCTATTTCTTTTTAATGTAGCATCATTAGATATGCCAATGAGACAAGTTCCATATTATACATTGTGCACATGACAATGAACCTGGGTACACAATAGTTTTCTCCATAGGTCATTTACTTCTGGAATCTCTCTCTCCTTCACTTCATCCTGTACATCATAAGAAATTCAATGTTTGCAACATGCAACTTCAGTACCTAAAGATACTCAGTATCCTCTCATTGCCTAAAAGATCATGTGTAAAATTCTTAGCCTAAAAATATTCAAGGTTCATCACCATTTACCTTTTGAAAGGTAAAAAATAGTATATATACACATTATCACCATCCACATTAGGGCCCTAATCAGTCACTCTGATTTGCTCAAAATCTTCTGCACTTGAACTTAGCCAAAAGGCTGAGAAGTGCTGGTCAAAGTCTTCTGAATAGATTTTGATATATTCTCTCCTTCCAGATTGAATAAGGTATAAATAGAATGTATAACTAGTATAAGCAATGTAAATAGGGTATAAATAGTATAATTTGAGTATAAATAGAATGTATTATTTACATAAAGTTGTTAGTGCCTAAGACATTTCAGTATGTGTGAAGTGTTTTTGAGTCTGTGTAGACAACTCATGATGGATAAACTCATTATATTAAGTTTATTTCTCCCCCTGCTTGGTAGAGACAGAAACCCTTAGTAGGTATTCATAATGCGTTTCAAGCAGGAAGGATGCGAAGGAAGAAAGGAAGGAAGGGAGGGAGGGAGGGAGGGATGAAGGAAGTCAAAGAAAGAATTATGAGTAGATTATTATTAGGGAAATTCAACTTCTTCACACACGTCAGTCTTTAATAATGTCAAAAACAACCTCAGTATTTAATTCAGTATATTATGCATAGACAAAATGTGACATGGTCAATAATTATTTATCATAAGGATTGAGGAAAATGAATGACTATGGAAAGTTACCCTTTCAAAGCCAGGAAGCAGAATTAAAATCAGCAATAATTATTGATTCTTCATATTAACTGAGAGAGAAAGCAAATCAAGGTGGATAATTCTACTTTAGATCGAAAATGAAGGATGACAATATAGACGGTTGACTGATTATCTTATGCAGCTTGTCAAATGTCCTCAGGCACAGTTCCAAAAAAGATTCCAAAACTGTGTTGAAAATATCAGCACCATAACAAAACTACGTGTCATTTCACTAATTCCAGTCACATTTTCCAAAATTAGCCTAAATTTCTGACAGTATACTACACCTATACACATGCCATATTTGAATTAATTCACAAATATTCTCCTCCAGGCAATCCTTGGTAATTAATACCCTATTTGAAAACAAATATAATAAGAATGATATACTTCTAAAGTGAAATGCAAATCACTTGGGGGATAAAAATTTGCATACAAAATTGTTTAGTTTGAAATCCAAACCTGAACATCATCCACTATATTAAATAAACTTTTCTTATGAAATAAAATCCGTGTTCCCCAAGGGTGATTGGATAGTGACTCTCCTTCTATCAAGGATGATTGGATAGATGCCAGCACTGTGCCTTGGAAATAACTGACCCTCATGGCTCAGGGTGGCCAAGGATCACTTTTCAAAACAATGTTAAGGGTGATAAGAGAATATCTGCTTAGCTTGTCTTTCTCTGACACAATTGCTTTTGTTATGCACAGGTTGCATTCCTTGGACAAGGGAATCACAATTTCACCTGTTTTTCTTTCATGGCTTCACTGGATACCACGATGGACATAAAGATGCACAGTCCAGATCTCTCAGTGAAAGATGCTACCCCAGCTGCTTGGATACTAACAGCAGGCACCCTTTCTTTGTGAGCCCTTTCAGGGACTGCCTCAGCTGCCGAGTACTCCCACGCCCAAGGTCATGTCCTCCAAGGGAGACTGTCATGCCATGACTGATCAATCAAGTTGGGGTTCAACACGTCTAACGCACAATTTTGACAGGCCACTTAGCCACAGAGTTCTCTGCGGGAGTCAGCTGAAACCTCTGTTTGGGCCTGCCATGCAGTTTCTCCATCTACTTCATCCTGCGTCTTTCCTCTTTCTTCCACAGCTGTACCCAAGGGCACACAGGCTGAGGTCTAAATTCAGACTCTGAGACTGCTTCTCAAGGAACCCAGCCAGTAGATACCATGTGAACTACTGATGAATTTATTTCTAGTATATCTGACAGGACAATATTGACAATCTGTAACCATGTTGATTTGGCTTTCCCTGTCATATCTTTTTAATGCTCGAATCTTGCTCCAGTGAGTGCTTTTTTTTTTTCCAGAGCTAAACAGGGGTGGGGGAGGACACAAAAGTTGGAGAAGCTGAAGCGGGAGACCAGGGAGGAGGTGGAAGAGCTACGGGCGCAGCTGCTGCCCCACGCGAACAAGGTAAGTCGGCAGATCAGTGACCACCTGCGTGAGCGGCAGGGACTGGGGTCCAGGGCTGTGCTTCCAAGGGCAAAAAATGTATTCCTCACTTTCACCTTCCAATCCCCATACAAAAGGTCTCTACTACGAAAAGGGAATTCTGAGAAACACAGTTCCAGGTCAGCTAAGGTGACACGATACACACTCATGACACGTATAGAACATATTCAAGCCTCATACTAAACCTATTATTATCTGTATCTCATCTGCCTGCATCTTACAGATGAAGAAAACAAGGCACAGGGAGGACAAATCATTTGCCTGAATACGTGCAGCTAGGACCTGAACTGGCCTAACTTCCCACAGATAGCAATTACAAAATCTGGACAAAATATAAAATAATGAGAATTTCAAGGTATAGAAAAAAGAACAAAAGAAGCAGAAACTGGAAGGAAATCTATCCTTGAAAGAATATATCTGTACTTGGTGAAATGTGTGAGTTCACATTTTCTAGTATGCCTAGATCTCTCTATATTGGGAGACAACAAAAAGCTGTGGCCCAACCAGGGATTGAGTTGGGAGAGCAGAACAGGCAAGAAATGATTAATCCTGGAAGGGAGAGAGCTGCAAATGGGGCAAACCCCGATATCTGTGTATACAATCTACCCAGACCCTTGGCTGATCTGTAAATCATGGTAAAGACAGACGAGGCCCCCCAAAATCTCACCAGCTGGAAACCCCAAGAACTGAGTGGTGGTTTCATCTTTTGCAACCCACAGGGGAGAGAGAATTTGGAACTTGAGTCCTCCCAAGTTATCTAGCCCCTAGAATGAAAATCGCTATTCAGAAGAACAGAATCTAGAGTCTCTACCGCATATCACTTATATCCAGTATTCATACAGAAATGACTAGACATGGAAAGTAACAGAAAAACTGGATCCCTACTCAAGAAAAAAAAAAGTCAATAAACCAACGCCAAGATGGCCCAGATGTTGCAATTGTGAGACAAGGACGCTAAAGCAGCTATGAAATACTTTCAGGAACCTAAAGGAAAATATATACATATAAATTAACAGATGATGGATTTCAGCAGAGAAACAGAAGCTACATACAAAATTCTAAGGCCCATAGCTAGAAGGCTACAGGCATGGGAAGGATATGATTGTTGATAACATTGAGTGGACAAGAAAAAGGATAGGAAGAGATGAGGCGAGAGGTATTTTAGGGAACCAGATCATGTAGAACCTTGTAGGCCACTGCAAGGACTTGGGCCTTTGGTCAAGTGAAACAAGAAATTGGAGGAATTTGAGCCAAAGAGTGACACGACTTGACCTCTCTTTTAGAAAGTTCACCTCAGCTGCTCTACTGAGAAAAGGCCTGGGGGAGTCGGCCAAGAAAGGAGAAGAGACTGATTAGGAGGCTGTGGATGGATGCTGGGGGCTTGAATTTGTGTGGTAGTAGTTAAATGATGAGGAGCAAATATAATCTGAATGCAGAGAAAATAGTAAGTATTGAGAGTTGGGATAGGGGGTATGGCTAAGATTTTTCAATTAAGTGGTTGTCACATGGAGTCAGTCAACTGGCTACCTAACTGGTGGAGCCCAGGGCATAACGAAAATGCAGGGCATTTTGGTACAGAATTATTGAAAATGTTAAGATTATCACAGTGGGGCTTCTACAAACTGCACAGACCGCACGCCCAGGAAGACCTGGATGCAGTTGCTATTTGCAGATTTTGTGGATAAGAGAAGGGGGTTTAGACATTTTAGGGTTGAGGCGATATATTTAACAGAGCTTAGCAAACAACAAAATTGACTTAAAATATAAAACATCTTATACTTCCAAAAAAATCTATCCGGTTACTGAGAATTTCTGTTCACAGAATGTTAAACTTCTGAATATAGAGAAATACCTGAACATTAGCAAGTCGATAGATTTTACATTAATCCCTACTGAATTTCATTTTTTGTTTGTTTGTTCATCAACATATCACCATCTACAGGTTACAGGAGATAACTTATAATCTTTTTTAGATTCAAAAGATTATTAAACGTATGATTTTCATTTCCATTGTACTTTAACCCTCTTACGTGTTTTGTGCAATTAAGCCAATGTTCAGTAATTTTTTTTTACTTCTTATCCTAGTCCTTTACTTTTGTGGACTACTAATGATCTTGGCTATATAAGCCAACATACAAATGACAGTACTGATTACTAGTCACACCAACCTAGAGGAAAAGGAGTATTATATCTGCATTGTCTGTTTATCTTACATTCTCTATAGTTTTGCAGCTAAAGCACAAAATCTAAATGCAAAATGATGAACCTTAATTGTCTCACAATTAGTATTCTACAAAGAGCACAACTACTTGAATTTAATGAGCATAGTCCCATATAATATTACTGTTATCCTACAGTAATTTCTAAACTATTCCAGGAAAACAAACAAACAAACAAACAACCAAACAAAAAACGAGCTAGGGAGAAAGGTTGTCATCAACAAGTCTCTAACTGGGAACTACAGAAAGTGAATTCACTTCACGTGTTTTTTGTTCCCCCTTTCACTTCTAGCCACAATCACAATGCCTTTCTAAGAGAAGGAAGCATCATAAAACTTTGTACTACAGAGCATTTTTATGAAGACAGGATAAGTGACAGTTTTCTTCATCGTAAAGAAAAAGAAATTCAGGAGTGTAATTCTGTATGAAAGAAAATTATTTTTGTAAATATTGATAGTAACCCATGAAATATTGAAATGAAATTTCTATGCCAAAAATAGTTAATTTGTGTAATCTTTAAAACTTTACTTTGCTACTGTATATATACTTTGTCTTTAAGTTTTAAGTCTAAAACTTTAAAAAATAAACCCACTTATGGGGCACCTGGATGCCTCAGTCAGTCAAGTGACCAACTCTTGATTTCAGATTAGGTCATCATCCCAGGGTGGTGGGATCAAGCCGTACATCGGGCTCTGTGCTGACAGCACGGAACCTGCTTGGAATTCTCTCTCTCCCTTTCTCTCTGCCCCTCCCTGGCTCAAGCTTAGTCTCTCTCTCAAAAATAAGTAAACTTAAAAAAATTATAAAAAATAAACCTACTTAAAATTGAGCCAGTTTAAATGAACAACATACTCAGAATAAGAAACTGTAAATGCTTCATGAAATCTAACCATGAGAGACAGACTTTTTAAAATATATATATATATTTTTAATATATATATATTAAATATATATATAATATATATATATATTTATAGACATACTTTTTAATATATATATATATATATATATATATATATATATATTTTGAGAGACACAGAAAAAGAGAGAACATGAGCAGGGGAGGAGCAGAGAGAGAGACAGAGAGACAGAGAGAGAGAGAGAGAGAGAGAGAGAGAGAGAATCCCAAGCAGGGTCCTTGCAGTTGGTGTAGAGCCCAACTTGGGGCTCAATCCCACAAACTGTGAGATCATGACCTGAGCCAAAATCAAGAGTTAGACACTTAACTGATTGAGCCACTCACTCTGAGAGAGAGAGGCTCTAAAAATCACCACATACTTGGAATTTAAGAAACAAAACAGATGATACATAGGAAGGGGTGGGGGAAATAAGAGAAGAGAGGGAAACGAACCCCAAGAGGCTCTTAACAAGAGAGAACAACTGAGGGTTGATGGAGGGAGGTGGGTGGGAGATGGGCTAGATGGGTGATGGGAGGGCACTTGTGATGAGCACTAGGTGTTGTATTTAAGTGATGAATCATGAATTCTACTTCTGAAACCAATATTGTACATCAACTAAAATTTAAATTAAAACAAAAGCACCACATACTAGAAAATTAAGCCCATCTGTAAAAAAGAAAGCTGTTTACCTTTGCAAAAGAGCTTAATTTCAAAGTTACATGGGAAAGTAGATTTTGTTTATATTGTTTTTTAACTGTTTTTTTTTTAATTTATTTTACTGTTTATTTTTGAGACAGAGAGAGACAGAGCTTGAGCAGGGGAGAGGAAGAGATAGAAGGAGACACAGATTCTGAAGCAAGCTCCAGGCTCTGAGCTGTCTGAGCTGTCAGCACAGAGCCTGGTGTGGGACTCAAACCCACGAACCTCAGATCATGACCTGAGCTGAAGTCAGCTGCTTAACCGACTGAGCTATCTAGGTGCCCCCTTTTTAACTATTAACCAAGCCATTCAGAGCTACAATTTATTTTGTTAAATAAGATAATTAATAATCATAATACCATACAATATTATTAAGTTATACAATAAATATTACTTAATATATTTTCTTGTGTAGAAATAGCTTTTCCTTAGACTAAATAATATCCAGTGTCCTAGTTCCCCATTTTGCAAGCTTGATTCATCTTTCACTAGGCTTGTTAGCAGGTCCTTCTACTATTTGTAGCTGTAAGGAACCTTAATAAATCTTTTCAGAAATACAAAATAAATCTCATTTTCTTTTTCTTCTTTTGAGGTAATGTTGAGCCTTGTCACGATAGTAATTGTGACAGATTTTGAAGTGGCTCTACTTTGTCTATATTCATGTAAAATTATGGTGTTAAGATCTGTACCCAATGCTCAGCAGATAAGGCAAAACAAAATTCTCCTCTTTGGGATTCTAGACACTGTGTTTATGAGGAGTTAGGATTTATATATTAACTGTTTTTGCCTACATCTTACCATTAATAGGTTGAGTTTAATAAGTAAAATTATATCCCACTCCAAATGTACAGTCCCTAGTCCAGAAGCTCCTCCAAACTTGTATGTGTTACAGAGTAGTTCACTGTACCAACTCTGGCCTGCTCAACATAAATGGACCTCTCCAAACTTCTACTATTGCATAATTAAGGAAAATACACCCATCCTAACAGTATGGTTATAAAGAAAAAATTAGAGGGTTGCCTGGGTGGCTCAGTCGGATAAGGGTCTGACTCTTGGTTTCAGCTCCAGTCATGATCTCATATTCATGGGTTTGAGCTCCACCTCAGGCTCTGTGCTGACAGTGAGGAGCCTGCTTGGGATTCTCTGTCTCCCTCTCTCTCTGCCCCTCCCCTGCTCTCTCTCTCTCAAACTAAATAAACATAAAAAAAGAGGAAATTAGATAATATAAATTAAATTCTCACTTATTAAATGTGCAAATTAATTATGCACAGTAATGTGTCATTTTAAACTAGGTAGCTATGGGCATTTTATTTAAGTGTATTTTTTTTATTTTGAGAGAGAGACAGGGAGCAAGCAGGGGAGGGACGGAGAGAAAAGGAAAGAGAGGATCCCCAGAAGGCTCCACACTGCCAGCCTAGAGCCCGATGTGGGGCTCAAACTCATGAACCTTGAGACCATGACCTGAGCCAAAATCAAGAATCAGACGCTTAACTGACTGAGCCACCTAGGCATCCCAACTCTGTGCATTTTAATTTGGGAGTGTATATGTAAGGCTCTTAAGTGTTTTCGTTCAATTTCCCCTTGTTAGATCTGGCTCACCCTTCCAGTCTATTAACATCTTTTTGAATACAGATTCTGTTATCCAGCCAATTTATTCTTTCTACTTTTGTGTCATCTATAATTTCGATAATCATGTTTTCCAGAAATTGGCAGTAGTGATTGACAATATTACGCAAGACAGAGCCTCCTTTTCTCTGTGTAGTCAACCACATATAATTTTGACTAATTGAACTCATATCTATGGCTTGTGTCTACAGCTTCTCATGCAAATATCAGAGAAAATGCCACATGCTTTGCTGATGTCCAGATGTACACAGTTCTCTGTAGTTTAGCTTCATGTGATTTGTTCTTGTGGACTGTGATGACCATTCTTGATAAAGCCTTCTTTTGGAACTAAGATTCTCTCTATTTGAATGTTAATTCTAGAGCTGGAGATCTTCACAATCTATCAAGTCCTGCTTGGCCTGGGGATGTCAAGGGAAGATGTTTTGACATAAAACACAGGCCCTTTATCCTAAGAGACTGTACAGGCCCATATGCACCTCAGTCCTATCTCTTTTTAATGTATGAAACTATCCCTGCTCTATCAACATAGTGTTTTCAAAGACCGTTGAGGTCAGTGACCATTGCTATAAATTTCTCAATATGTTCGGAGATAATTTGTCTGGAACAGGACACTTAAATTCATATTTAGGAGTCCAGTAAATGTGTAGGCTTGCATTCCCTCTTGTCACTATTTGGGCAAAGCAAAAGATAGAGACTACAAAATGAAAATACTGATTAGCTGTGTTACATCCCAACACCTGTAATGCCATCCACAGAACTTCCTTTCTCATGCTAATTCTTGCTCTAAAGCAATGCTGATGAAGGACTGTAGTACCTAGATAGAGAGCTTATTCCTGGTACTCCATACGTTACGCTAAGAATTTTAAAAAAGGTTTTATCTAGACATAAAAAGGTATCTGCAATAGACAGAATTGATAGATGGCACCAGTAGATTCTCAGCCCGTGCTATATGCACACCTTCTCCCAGATATTCATTCAAATACTAATGTAGGTATTGCTGAAAAGGGATTTTGATAACATAATTAAGATCCCAGATCAAGTGACCTTAAGATATGGTGGTTACCTGGGGAGGCTTGATCCCTTTAAAAGTAAACAGTTTTCTTGAGGTGATCAAAGAGGAGGAAGTCAGGCAGACATAATCCAGTTGGCCCAGAAAGCAAATATACGTGTGTGTGAAGTGCTATGAGGACCACAAGGCAAGAAACTATGGACAGTCTCTAGATTCTAAGAGCAGTCTGAAGCTAACAGGAAAAGGACGACCTAAGTCTTACAACCACAAGGTCATTAATTTTAACAACCAGTGAGCTTGAAAGAGGATGCTGAGGTCCAAATGAGAACTAGACAGCACCTTAGTGTCAGCCCGGTGAATATGTGAGCAAAGAATCCATCCATGCCATGCCCAGAGTTCTCCTTACAGAAACTAAGGTAATAAATTTGTGTTGTTTTAAGCCACTAAGTTTTAGGTAATGGGTTATGCAGCAACAGAAAACTAATATAATGGATTTACCATAAGTGCACAAGTCAACAAATTTTCACAAAGTATAATCAGTATCCTGAACAAGAAATAGTACAATGAGGGTGCCTGAGTGACTCAGTCAGTTAAGTGTCTGACTCTTGATCTCGGCTCAGGTCATGATCTCAAGGTTCGTGAGATAGAGCTCCACATCAGGCTCTATGCTGACAGCAGGGAGCCTGCTTGGGATTCTCTCTCTCCCTCTCTCTCTGCCCCTCACCACTCGTGCACTCTCCCTCTCTCTCTCTCTCTCTCTCTCTCAAAATAAACAAACAATAAAAAAATATTGTAAAAAATTTAAAAAAATTGTACAATGTCTCAGAAGTTGCTCTCACACTCCCTTCCAGCCACTGCCCCACCCACTACTCACCATTCTTTCACCTCTGTCCCCAGGAAAAACAAGTGCTCAGATTTTTAACAGTATAGGTTAGTTTCATCTGCTGAAGTACTTTATATAAATGGAATCATTTATTATATTCTCTTCTGGCTTTGCCTCTCTGGCTTTAAATGGACAATATCATTGGCAAAGTTTATCTAAATTGTTACATAGAGGGGCGCCTGGGTGGCTCAGTCTGTTGAGCGTCCCACTTCGGCTCAGGTCATGATCTCACGGTTTGTGGGTTCAAACCCCACGTCGGGCTGTGTGCTGACAGCTCAGAACCTGGAGACTGCTTCCGATTCTGTGTCTCCCTCTCTTTCTGCCCCTCAGCCACTTTCACTTTGTCTCACTCTGTCTCTCAAAAATAAATAAATGTAAAAAGATTAAAAATAAAAATAAATTGTTACATAGAGTTGTAGATACTTCATTCTCATTGCTGTATAATATTCTATTGTGTGAATAGAACACAATTTGCTTATTCAACTTGTTGGTCTTATGAGTAGTTTCCAGTGCAGGGTCTATTCCAAAGAATAATGCATTCTAACATATATTTTTGACATGCATAAACTCAGTTTTAAACTAAGAGAAAAATTATCAGTCATTTCAGAAAACTGGACAAAGAGATATAATACTGAAAAAGAATATTTATTTTTGTCAGAAACCCCTGGATTTATGTTGTAGACAGCTACAATCTAGATGTGATCTTGATCAAGTTACTTACTGAGTTTCTACATTTCTAAAATACAGAGTATTAAAAACATAATCTCTGACTTCTCGTGAGGATTAGAATCTGTACTGTCCAATACAGTAGCCACTACCACATATGGCCTCTTAAATTTAATGTAAGTTATTTCATTTACATTAAAATTAAAACCAACTTCCTTGGTCACACTAGCTGTATTTCAATTGCCAAAAAACCATATGTTATTGGACAGCGCTGTATGCATACAAAGGTATTTAAGCCACATTGGCACTCCTACATTGCTACTCGGTAAATTGGGCATTCTTTCCCTCACCCAAATAACATCCTACATTGCTCTGGCATCCATAGAAGTTATCTCAATGATGCTTCTGAAAGGTTTGTTCAGTACTTTGAGCTACATTTAATTTTTTCCTGTTTCGTCTCTCCTTTTGGGGATAGACACAGTGAGACCCATGACATGGGGACAGGCCAATGAGATGACTTCCTTTGTCTTCTCCTTCTGCAGGGGCTTCTGGAAGTCTCATCATGCCAGACCACAGTAGGCTAAGCCTGTCCTTTGGACTCAGAAAACAAAACATCTATCCTCATTACTAAGCGCCCCTCTGTCACAATTTGTGTAGTAATGTCCAGGTATCTTGTCACATCCCACAGAGTCATATGAACAACACCCTTGCCATTTCCCACTTGAAAACTCCATTCCTCCTTGGAATTCAGGCATGGGATCACTGGGAAGGATTTAAGGATAATCTTAAGAATCACCAAGCTGTTCTCAAAATACATTCTCTTTGGAACAGATATTTCTTTCCCTTAAATTATCTTTCTTCTTCTGGTTATTTGTATTTCATTTTGTGATCTTCCCTTCAAAAGCTATGATAGCTGTTATTATTGTTATAGTACTATTATTTTTTATTAGTAATGCTTGCTATGTGACAAATGCCATGATAGGTGCTTTGGGAGGTGAAAATGTCATAGCTTTTGGCATTCAGAACTCATAGGAAGGAAGAAAAGATCTAACCTCAAGTACTTATAATCTGAGGTAGATAATTATGTTGCTGGCAGTAAACATGTTTATCTCCATCTTTTTAATCATACTTATAAGTATCAAATATGGAAATAACAGAAATCAGCAAACATCACCATCTGGTTTTATTTTCCCTTTTTATTTCTTTTATTTTCTCTTTGGAACTATTCATCTGTAGGCAAGGAAGCAACTGTATATGTGATGTGACTTTAAGAAAAACTAAGTATCTCGTTTGTATATATATATTTTTCTTTCTAGGCTACCCGAAGTTCTCACTTTCAAATTGAGGCCATTTACATCTATCTGACTCTTATTAAAACATAAAAATGTCATTTGGGAGTTGACAGGTGAAAAGGATTTTTGATGATCCCTTGGTGTTTCCTGAATGCCAATAAACGGGGGAGTTTCTCGGGAAGTGTATCAGAGAGAGTGAGGGACAGGAAAGGGAGGAGAAAGCTGGGGAGGTGAGTAGTACTAGAAGCTCATGGGTGAAAGCTGGACTGGGGACCTCCCAGGGGCCCAGAGTCAAAGAAGAGTAGAAGAGACAGGATGAAGGCAGACACACATATCTGGACATGGTGACAGTCTAAGGTCATTGTTTGTGAATATCCATTTCACTTTACATGCTTGTCATGATCTGTCTCTACTCTATTCCATATACTTGTGCCTAGCCATCCTCATAAATGCCTCCAATTTGGAATCAAAAGATCACATAGAAACATTTTTTTCAAAGAGCATAAAGTATTTTGAACTCTCCAAAAGCCTTCCAGAAATATTTTTGGTACAAATGTGTCATTTTAAAGTTGGAAAGCAATATGGAACCACATGATGTATATGCAGAGCAGCCAGAATTCATATTCTTGCATAAAGATTTTAAGACTGATCCAATATACAGACAGATTGTGAGGGAAGAAAAGACATGTTAAGACAGGAGAGATTGCTCAATAAAGGGTTTACTGAGTTGTTCTTATGGAAATAAAATAAATGAAGAGTTCTTTAGGTTAAAAGAGATCTTAGAGTAATTTATAGCAGCTATGAAGCTAGAGCCAAGATAATCCTAAACTCTATCTCTTGAGATATCAAATGCTGCAGCAACATCTTGAAAGTAACTAGTCACATACAAAACCAAGGTGAAATATATACACGAACCTTGTGTCATATATTATGAGGTCTTTGATTCTCTTCACTTCTGACAGGAAGATATTCTTGTATGCAAAATGTAGTATATATACACATGCGATACGTGGAATTTTTAGTATGACGTACAACTTCATATGTATTTGGGTTTTTTTTAAGTTTATTTATTTTGAGAGAGAAAGAGAGAGAGAGAAAGAGAAGTGTGTGTGTGTGTGTGTAAGGGAGGTGCAGAGAGAGAGGGAGAGAGAGAATCCCTGGCAGGCTCCTCACTGTCAGCACAGAGCCCGATGTAGAGCTTGAACTCACAAACTGAGATCATGACCTGAGCCAAAATCAAGAGTCAGACGCTTAACCGACTGAGCCACGCAGGCACTCCTGTACATATTTGTTGTATTACTGTTTACTACTGGTTCCATAGGTCAATGATACACAGTTTGATCGACAGACTGACAGCATCAGAATCACCTGAGAAGTTGTCAAAAATGTAATCTCAGCACCACAACTCAAACTCTGGAGGAGAGGTGCAGGGATTTGTGTTTTAGCAAGGCCTTCAGGGCACTAACAAAGACAACAATATTACTCAGAGTGGGATCGCATCATTGTGAAAGGGGAATGGGATGGAAAAACAGGAATTTTCAGTAGTCCTTTGACAAAGAAACAAAGGTGTACGGGAGGTTCTTCATTTCCCTCGTGCCTCCTATCGAGCACTTCCCACCACATTTTTGTGAAAAGGCCATTTAAGGTTCCATCACCATAATCAGTTTTCAATTTAAAAATGAGTTTATTCTGAAAAACTTAAAAATTATATTACCATATCATCTAGTAATTCCCCTTCTGGATATATATCCAAAACAGAGTCACAACACTGTTATTCACAACAAAAAATAAAAATAAATTCAAAACAAAAAAATTGATTTTTATTACCTACCTTGGATCTGCACTCAAGTTTTTGACATTAACCCCTGCTTGCCCATCTTATCCAAATTCTTCTTTTCCCTATTCATGGAAGGAGCAGTGGGCTTGTGGATCTGAAGGTATTACTAATAGTCTTGACTCTGAAAAGAGTCTGTAACTCTGGGCACATAATTGTATGCATTTTGGCCTTGATTTTCTCATCTATAAAGTAAGGGAGTCGAATAAACTATCTCTAAAGTCCCTTCTAGCCCAAAACTTGTGACTATATCTCATACTGAGACCTAGACTCACTGTTTTCTAAAGAAATTAGTGAAATTATCAGCCTTAAAAGTCAGCTCTCAGAATGCATCTTTTAGTAGTTGCCTTTTGAAGGTTAGAACAATCACTTTCTGTGCTAAAGGCTCACTAACAGATAATAAATACACACGATCTACTAAAGGACTCGTGCATGACAATCTGAGAAATGTCACTGGTGGAAAAAAAAAAAAAAAAAAATTCCAAGACAATTTCCAAGGGAAAACCCTGCCAAGATGAGCTTGGTAAAATGAGAATCTGGGTTTGGAAAGAAGGGATTGAATACAAGGCTTTTGCACAAACATAAGAGCATGTTTTTCTCCCTAAATCGTGTGTAATAACACACCTTTGACAGACTGTGCATCAGGGGCCGGTGTGATCTCCATTCAGATGATTCCATTTCATATATCATGATAGAGAAGTTTATTTTTAAACAGAAATAGCAAATTGTAGTAGTAGCTATCAAGTGCTTACTGTGTACCAGGCATCATTTGAAATGCTTTACATGTATTAACTCAGTCCAAACTTGAAACGACCTTTTGAGGTTGGTAAAAATATCCCAATTGTCTAGGTGAGAAAACTGAAGCATAAATGTAAAAAATCAAATCAGGCTCAAAACAAGAAGAAGCAAAACTAAGATTTGAATTCAAGGACTCTGTCGTTGGCTTTTTTTTTTTTTTTTAAGTATTTATTTATTTTGAGAGCAAGGGCATGTGTGAGCAGGGAAGGGGCAGAGAGAAAGAGAGAATCCCAAGCAGGCCCCACGCTGTCAGCACAGAGCCCAACACTGGGCTCAATCTCACCACCTTGAGATCATGACCTGAGCTAAAATCAAGAGTCAGATGCTCAAGTGATTGAGACATCCAGGCACCGATCTGCCCTTGGCTCTTGATTTCCAGTTCTCAAGCAGTATGGTATACCATTTATTAGGGTAATGTAGTCACTTAAACAAGAATAAGTGGTTGGACTTAATCCATAAACTGGCTTTAGTTTTGTCTATCACTGCCTCTCTGTATTTATTTTGAGTACGTTTAGTTTTTCACCAGGCTCAGGTTGAAAATTCAAGGCAAGCCCTATAGCTTCTCCCACACTAAGGTAATAAATGTTCAACTGTTGCTTTCAGTTCTGAAATACAGTCTCAATTCAGTAACTGAGATAACCAGTCTCACAAAATAATTTTTAAAATGTCTCAACTTGCTCTAACATTTAGTCTTCTCACCTGCCTGAGCTTGGTCCAACGTCAGGTGGAAGTGAACTGTGTTATCACCTAGACTTTTTAAAATATCCTTCCCTGACTTCACTGATCATAGTGTATAATTACAACATGGTTGAATACTGGGGTAAGAGAGGAAGTAGCCTGCGTAGGAGAGCTCTTGTTTTCCTGGTAAGGATATGGTGATTTAACTCCAGCACTCTTTGGCTCTCGTAGGTGATCAAATCTGACTTTTTTTTTTTCATGGCACTGTGATGGACTAATTCAAGAATGCCCCCCCAAACCCTTACCCTTCCTTTATCCACTACCTTCTCCCTGAAACTTGATAATGCTCCTTCACTTTGGGTCTAGAGATGGTCACATGGCTTGTTTTGGCCAATGAAATGTGAAAAATCATGTTGTTAGTAGGGGCTTGAAAAATACTTGTGTAAATGGGCTTATCCTCACTTTTGTGTCTCTATCATTGCCATGAGAACATGCTTATCCTTGCTTCTTAGAGGATAAGAGACAAATGCCATCTCAGTTGCTCTAGCCGAAAGCATCTGAGAGAAAGCTGAGAGTCAACCAATCCATAAGAGCATATATGAGCCAAGCCAGGATCAGTAGAGACGTCTGTGTGGCAGCCCTAGGCGCAGGAATTATAAAGTTGCTATTGTATGTGAATAAGCTTTTGTTTGTTTCTTTGTTTGTTGGTCACATGTTATGCAATATAACCGTGACAACAGGTATCTGATGCAGGCACTGCCATGAGTTCTGTTGGGGCTTCCCCAATTATGGAGAAATATCTCTTATGCTTTTTCTTTGATGACGAAAATCATGGGCATTTCTATACTCAGGAGTCGTCCTTTCGTTCTCCAGCCCTGAGACCCCTGGAAAGACTTCCAGATCGTTTATTGTATGACCTAGCTAACATTTTCAGGGGCTTCCTGAACAAAAGCTAAGAAAAGCAAAGCATATTCTTTCTTTCTCTTGTTCATGGTCCACATCTAGGACACAGGAAAGAGTCAATTTTAACTTATACACCTGGAGGGCAATCTGATTGCTACACAAACAGCTCTCTCTTGCTGCTGGTATGAGTTAAATGTCAGTTCCCAGCGTACAGGGAATTTATAGGGACACACATTAAGCTTATTGTGGCATCTCATTAAAGCACCTCTCTTTTTTTTATTTGATTAACTTGCCATGTTACAATTTGTAAACTTAAGGTGTACAGTGTATTACTTTGATACATTTATATATTGTAATATGATTGCCACTGAAGCACTATTTGTCACATTACATCATTATGCGGTAGCACTGTTGACTATATTCATTATACTGTGCATTTGATCTGTATAGCTTATTTACTACTCATTACACTCTCTACTGACTTTGGATTTGGAAGGAACACCACACCCTCTCCTCTGGGAGGGGAAAAGTGCTCTCCAAATAAACCTGCTAAAAATATTCTCAAATAAACTGTGAAGCTACTCTGATTCCATTTGAGGTTTGGAAGTATTCTCTCCTTCACACGTCAGGCTAAGGAGGTCCCTAAGGCACAGGGGACACCAAGAAAATTCTCTTCCCAGTCTTCCTCTAATCAGCCCCACCTTTTAATATCCTTATAGGGTTAAGAAGATTAAAATTCTGAACACTTCCCTGTTGTTTTTAACATGTTCACATCTTGGTCTAATACATTATTTTATAATGTGATTTAGTCAACACTTCCGTTTTGAAATGTTATTCTATCTTTCTTGAACACATACGATATTCCAGACTCTGGAAGAGAAATGTAAATCTTGTTTGTTTGTTTTTTTCAAGCAAACACCACTGGGTCAATAACAATAATATTCACCTTCACTGCTATTAACATCTTCTTCACTAACTGCTCCTCTTTATCACAGATCTCTTAATGACAAACATTTGCTTACATTATATAAATTTCTTCCGTTTCACCACCCAAGCCAAAACTAAACACACACACACTCTTTATGCAACCTGTACATACATACAAACATGCATGTGTGTCCAAAAAGGATAAAGTAAAAAGGAACGCAAAAAAAGATTTCTATACGCATCATTTCCTCTGCATATACTGTCCGGCTTCATTTAGCCTGTTTGGTTGCTGACCCCTCAAAAGCTGTCCTTTGATGATATACATACAGTGTGGATCAATCTTACCAAAGACTGAAATTAAACCCGCAACTTGGACAAGGCTGCAATTAGAGACGTATCCTCAATTTCAGCCACAGAGAAAGCATCCACTTATGGGAAAAGCACAGTTTTCAAGGAGTAAGTGAAATAAATGTACAGTTGTCATCAGAAGCCCAAGATAAAAAGAAAATTTAAAAACTTAAAAAACAAGGAAATTCCAATAAATAAGCATAGCACAGTGGTGCATAATTAAAAGCAAAGTGATATTTGGGGACAAAGAGCAGGCAGGTGTTGAGCATTATGGAACACTAGCTGCCATGACAGAGTCCTCCTAATTAGGTCAGTCGCTGGAGTAGATAAAGAAATTGCCAGAATCAAATGAAGCCCCAATCTTGCAGGCACCAGAATATTTTGTAGCTTATTAAAGATGGCAATGAATTAATGAGCTACTACTTACTGAGTGCTTATTATATTTGAGCCCTGAAGTTAAAAGTTTAAGTTCATTTAATACTTGTGAGATAAGGTTATTTAATCCATTATAGAAAGTAGGAAAACAAAAGTTATATAAGTTAAAGTTATGGTCACACAGTAAGGGGATATTTGATTCACACTCCTTGTCTATAGACACAAGTTGATTATCGAAAAATAATTGCATGGCAAGAAGCTACATTTTCCAGTAGCCTTTGTATCTAGCTGAGTCCTTATGATTAGTGCTCACAAGTCGCACATGAGTAGAAATGATCTGTTTCTTTTCTAGGTCAAAGTATTTAGGAAGTGACTGCTGTCTCTACTCTTTCTTTTTTTCATTTTCTGTCTGTAAGCAAATGTCTCCAGGGCCCTAGTCTACGGTGACGCCACCAGTTGGAAAAATCTGGCCTGGTCCATCACCAAGTTGAAAGCCATCCTTGAATATTCATATTTATTCCTTTTATAAACAATTATTATTCATCTAGTTTTGGGGCTTATTGGTTATGTTACCTACCCTAACATACACCAACTAATACAGGCTTCTTAATCACAGGGATATACCACCTTAATAAAAAAAATGAAAACACACTGAGTGTGTGTAACTGCTTTGAGGGGTTATTGTGAAAACTTAGTTAACACACTTACAGAAACCTCTTAACACAGTGTATACACATAGGTAGCACCATATATGCTTGGAATTACTAAAATGAGGATAATTTTTTTAGCTTCACTTTAAATGTATTTGCTCATTTTACACTGAAAGATGGAATTTTAAAGTGAATTCAATAAATATGGAAACTGAATATCAGAAGAACCAAATAACTTGTTTGTGACAGAGTTGGAACAAATTCAAGTCCTTGGTTAAAAAAAAAATTGTGCTGCAACATTATACTTTCCGGGCTAGAAAATAGAAAAAATAAAACTTACTGGGTTTGTTCATCAGTATGGAGTTTAAAGGGTATGGCTGAAGCCTTGAGAAAAATTTAGAAGCTCATTTATTCTAGTTGGGGTACAAGATCAGGAATGAGTCAAAGAGGAAGATTGATGATAAATTACTTCAATTCCTCCAATATAAACTTAGGATTGGAGCTGAATTGCCAGTAGAAAGTCAAAGACTGCAGCTTTGTAAATATTAAGACTCCTGAGGCTGAATCTTCTCATTTTTGGAGGCATATATTTCTTTTATATATGGGCATGGAAATAGCACAGGGATATGAAATCACTGTATCAGGAATGCACTCAATTTAAAAGCACCAATAAACATATTTTTAACAGATCTTCATTTAAGTAAAAATTACCCAAGTAGGAATGGCATTGTTCTAGACCACAATTATCCAATATAACTTTCTGCAACGATGGAAATATATTTATGTTATTAAAGATGTCAGCCAATGCCCCGCTGCTGTCTAGTGTGCTGGAAGCCGAGCTCTCCCAGCCTGAGTGGCAGGGCCCGGGCTGTGGACGGATTGGTGACTGCAGGGCGGCCCGCCGACAGCGAAGCTTCTTGTCCTCCCGCTTATAGGTAATTCGGCCTTAAAACTACCTGGGGTATTGTCTGTCGGGGAATGGCCCTCGGCAGGCCCCCTGGGAAAAGAACCATTAGGGAAGAAAATCAGGTTCCGCCAGAAATTGTGCGGCCTTACGTTTAGCCCTTGCCATCCCCATGGAGACTCCTCTACTTACAGGAAGGATAGCCTCATGCCTTTGCCAGCAAAGGCGGCCAGCAAAGGAGAGACATGGATTTGAAAGCCCCACTCGGGCAACTAAGGAGTATCTCTGGGCACGGGTGACTTCAACCACTAGGTCCACCTGGTCCCCCGGAGGCATTCCAGATGATGACTGAACCTAGTCGGTTAAGCTACAGAATGGTCCATTGGTTCCTAGGTCAGGGTCTCTCTGAGAATGTATGGGGCATGGGTTTCTAAGGCTTTTTCGGCCCCTTCCTGACACCTCGGACCGAGGTAAACACATTGTTCTTGTGGCCTCATGTGGTCAGGAGGTCACGTCCCTGTAACTGTTCCACTTGAGGTGTTGAGAAATGGAGGGCCTTTCACAAGAACGGTGAAGCAAACGCTTTGTAGATTAGAGATAAACGCAGATGCATAATGGAATAATGTAAGAAATTAATCTATAATCAAAGGGTATGTGGGGAAGTTAGGGGAAAATCACCATGTTATTTCTTAAAGGTTGTTTACACACAGGAGCATTTTCAAAATTAGATAATGTTAGAAAAACATAGATGACGTATGCTACAAGGAAATCACTAGCAGATATAATGCCACATTTGCTACAATAAATCGGCCAGTTCAACACACTGCTGTTGTCTGTGTCCATTTTTATTTTAGTTTTAGTTTTTTATTTTAGTTTTTTTATTTTCCAGTTTTTTATTTTATTTTTGTTTTATTTTCACCGACACCGTTCTTCCTTCGGGAACCCCTGGTTGCTGGAGCTGGTCTCCGGCACTAGTGAACATATGAAATGTAACTAGTATGCATGAGAAACTAAAGTTTTAATTTTCTTTAACTTTAAATAGCCACATGGCTAGTGGCTACCACATTCGACAGTGCAATTCTAGACTTACAAGTATTATTTTAGTAAAGAAACTAGATATTTAGCACAAATTTGTGTGTGAATTAAAAAGATGCTTGAAATTTGGGGTGGAAACAGGAACTGTATGGCAACATTAAAAGAAATACAAGGTTTAGACAATTGAAGTTACATGTACATAGATGTAGACCAATTCAGTCTAAATAATCAAATCCATGTCATTGGAATATCAGAAGTCCAGACTGAAGGCAGTGTGCAAGGGCATAATGCCTGGCTATGTGAAGAGACCTCATGTTCTAAACCCTGAATCAAATATTTAGTGTGTTTCTGAGCTTCCAAAGTCTCCACCTACCACTAGATGCCAGTTAATGAATGAATCTGCCTTCTACTTTTAATGGAAAATAGAGGTACTAAAATGTGCAATCCTTCAGTTTTCCTTTCCAGTCTCTTAAAGCTTCACTTGATTTTAAAAGCACCCCCCTTTATTTTTTTTTTTTTCAGAGAAAAAGCAAAAGTTGTTTGATGCCAATTATGTATCTCCTTCATTCACTCTTGACTTCACTAACATGAGCTTTCTCAGGGTCCATCATATTAAGCTGGCTCTCTTTATAAGTCCAGTTTTAACCTTTAATTTCTCTCTGGTCAAGTTTACACGTTTATAAGTATACTTAAAAAATTATATTCATTAAGACCAACCAACCAATCAATAGTTTCTTCTTCGAACTATTGCCGGTGGTAATACGAGTGTTGTGTTCATTTCCTTACCTCCCTCATCGTTCAAGTCACGTCTTTCTGGTTTCTTCTCCCAATATCAAATGGGTTGCCTCTTTCAAAGTTCATACTGTCCTCAATTAACAGCCTGAATTATAAAGTACAAAATTTTATTTAATAATATCCATAATTGATATGTGTTGATGATGTTGGGTTTTAGGAAAATATTATGGTGTGTAAATTTGCATGGCTCCGGTGACAGATGGATTAGAGAGGCCAGCTTTTATCAGAGGCATGTTATTTTTATTTCCATCTGAAAGACTAAAGAATAGGCCCCTATATTGATTGATAGTGAAATACCTTTGCTATTATGTAGCTATTCCAAAGGACTGTATACCTTTTGCATGGCATTAAACTTTGTTAAAAATGTTCTGAAATAAAAATGAAATTGCTATGTTACAAAGAAAATAGTATTACCTGGCATATTAACAAAAAGGTACTAAACTTAGTTCATGGAAATAGTTTGAAATTTTAGTGACAGAATAAAACGTCCTTGCTGTGGCAGCATAAAAGGATCTGGAAAAGGAACTCAATCTTCTGTTTCAAGTTGTAGTTTTATCCGACAGCTTAAATGTCTTCACATGATATGTGATATTTTAATACATACAAAAATATAGTGGTAGAGATGCTAAAACTACTCACACTAAAATTTGGAGCATCAGAATATATTCATGGAATACTTTGGTCACGTCCATAATGCAGAATAAAGGTCATTTCAACAATTTAAATACTATTTTTTATGCCCTGGAGATCTCCAGTAATTGATTTCTATTCAAAAGTGTCATAAATATTTCATTAGTACTTGTTCATAAGCAAGAACATTTTTTCAATCATGTTTTAATATTTTATGTACTCCTAAAAACACAAATTGCAAATTAATTGAAAGCTATTGAGAAATTGGAAAGATAAGTTGAAATCATTTAAAAGTAAAAGCCTCCAACTTCAGCCCTATTAGAAAGAATATAAACAAAACCATAATGAGCTTGAATTCATCGTTTAATATGATATCCCAGGAAAAGAATGGTGAATGGGATTAAGATGATTTACTCAAAGCAATAAGTAATTTAGTAGCAGACTCAGGACCATAGCAGTTTAAGGACCAGCCAGCCAGGCAGATAGATAACTGTATTGCTTATCTGTATGTGGTGCAAACATAACAAAGGTATAAATAAGGAATAGAGTGCTGGGTAGCTCAGGTTTTCAGGTTTGTCACTTTACATCATGCTACAAGGTAAAGAGTAACTTCAAACAGCAATTACAAAGCATTCCTGTTGGATGACTTAGCCATATCACGCATTTTTGCCATTCAAATGAAAAACAGCAGTATGCAATTACACTTAATGTCACCAACTGTGAGAACCATCTTGTTGACAATCCCCTTAAGTCTGCAGTCTTAAATAATACTTAAACATCTATACATTATCAGAGTGCTGTTTTATACTATCATCTAAATTCTCATCTGTTTAGTATGACTGCAAATAATTTGCTTGCTTCATAAAAAAAAGAGTGAGTAAAAATTTCTGATCCAGACTTTTAGAACACCCACCACCAAATATTCTACTACAGCCCACGTTATGGAATTAGTAAGTGAAACTGCTCCTGTAAAAAAGTTTCTTGTTTGATATGTGACTCACATTATATATATATATATATGTAGGGGCACCTGGGTGGCTCAGTTAAGTGTCCAACTGTTGATTTCTGCTCAGGTCATGATCTCGGTTTGTGTGATCGATCCCCGCATTGGGCTCTGCGCTGACAGCGTGGAACCTGCTTGGGATCCTTTCTCCTCTGTATGCCTCTCCCCAACTCACGTGTGTGTGTGCATGCACACATGCACACACACACTCTCTCTTTCTCAAAATAAATAAACTTAAAAAAACCCAAAACCCCCCAAATTATATATATGTGTATGTGTGTGTGTGTGTGTATATATGTACATATATATATATATATATATGTATATATATATGGAACCTTAAATATATCTCAAATTTTCAATGTCTAAGTGTCTAAATCTGGTCATATCCAAGACTAGTGTTTTATTTCTTATTTTTTAGATTCAAATGTTAGTTTTTATTCCATACTTTTTTTTAATAATGTTAAAAACAGAGAAGGAAGAGATGTACACTATGTGTTCTTTGTCTCTATTATCCTTACATATAGACAGCCATACTGAACATTGTTATAATTGTGCCAGACATGGCAAGAAATACTTTATAGAAGTAGAAATATAGAGGGTTTTTATGCATATATGTCCAAAGCTGTGCCAAAAGGTTAGCACGAATAGGCGAGTACCTATAACATTGTAAAGATACTTTGACAGAATGTAAACGAAAAATTAGTAATATACTAATAATATATTAATTTGAAAAATGCCAAAATGCCCACATATGCATAAATATTTACCTTCTAGTACAAAAATTTCCACAATCATTTCTTATTTGAGGTAAAGAACATTAGACAAAATATAACCACTACTTAATCATTATTATTTAGTAGTAACAGTATTAGAAGTAGCAGCAAAGAATTCTATTGTGATAGCAGGTTGGTTTGGTTAAAATGCTTTTCATAGGTTAATCAGTTTAACTTTTTTTTTTTCCTTAACAGCTTTATTGAGATAGAAACCACATACCACAGAATTCCCCCACTCTGAATGTACAAATCAATGGTTTTTAGTATATTCACGGATTTGCACCACCATCACCATAATTAGAACATTCGCCTCACCTCAGAAAGACACCTTGTACACTTTAGCTAACCTTCTCCTCCACTTCCTGCCTTCCCCCTCCATTTAACCTTTATAATAGTCCTAGGAGGTATATACTAATACTCTCGACACCATTTACATTTGAAGAAACTGAGGCATAGGAAAGTTCAATGATTTGCCCAAGGACATAAAGATAGTAGGAAAAGAAGATGGGATTTGAATCCAGATCATCTGGCTGCAGATTCTTTGTTCTTAACCACTATTCAATACAGCCTCCATTAAAAAAGCAAAGGATATTTTAACTTTGTTATGGATACTCTGACGCATACAAAGCAGCAACAGCTGAAAGCCAAGCAGGCCACATTTCATAAAATGATTCTGGGACTTTAAAGCTGGGTCTAGATCTGCCATATGTTTTTGATCTGAACTGTACTGAATTTTTAGGCTTCATGAATATATTTCAATTTCCACATAATTTACCACCTTGGTCCCAGACATACTGCCAATATCAAGGCAGGACAGGAAACTAGTTTAACAACAAGAGATAACTTATGTCACATAGACACAATTTCTCACAAAAATAAAACCCAAACATACTTACTTTTCCTCCTCCAGGGACAGACCATTCATACACTTAGTACATATTTTGCAGTCCTGTGAAAAGGAGAAACAGTCAGTGCTATGCTAGTGCCTTTGTGCAAATTAGAAAAGTAACCCAGTCTCAAGATACTGTATTGCCTCTATTGGAGATTTGTTACAATAAACTGACTGTAGTAGAAGAAGATACATTGCTTCTACCTGTCACAACATTTTCGCAAAAAACATTCAAATAGATGACATGTATTACGTGAATGTCCCTCCCCCTTTTGATACGGCACCATATGACATCACCCATGAGGCTGTTTTCAGTGGGTATGAATCCACAGCCACCCAATGATCCCTCTCTGAAGGTAGAGGGAGCGATTTTACAGCTGGCATGCAAGGTTTCAATCCTGGGAGTTTGCCCCTAGAACTTTAACTCCCATATTTACAACAACTACATATTCTGCTGGTAGCCAAAGGAAACCTCACTTAAAATGGAGTCATGGAGCCAAATGGGGTATCTCTCATGCCCCACTACTCCTCCATCATCACTTGCAGGCAGGTAGAGATGTACCTTGCATTCTCAACAGGAAGAAGAAGCGTATACTTTTCTATCCTAGCAGAAGGAAGAAAGCATTTCTTCTTGCCCAGTAACAGCCCAGCCAATGAAAGACTGTCACAGCTCAGTCACTGAAAAGCCACTACAGTTCAAACTCCAAGTTTACTTCAATGGACTTTTTGTTTATAAGAACCCCTACCAACTCTCCCCTTTCCTATGTGAAAGAAAATTCCTCTCCTTTGCCCTTGGGACTTGCCTATGGTTTTGCCATACTTGCATGTCCTGAGTTGCAATTCTCTGCTATTCTGAAATAAATTCATTTTGCTGATAAAATAACAGGCTGTTATATTTTTAAGGTCAACCCAACCTATGAGCATTAACAGTAGTGAACTGGAATTCAGGCAAATTCTCAAGCACCTCTATCAGAATTTGTATGTGTTCACTTGAGTCCTGTGGACCATATATCTCTTCTTCTCCCTGGTGGTAACTTTCCCCCAAGGGTGGGTTATCAGAATCCACTGGCTTTTTCCATTCACTATGAGTTTAAATGGTACCATAAATGGGTTACCTTCTAGGGGTGGAGGCTAACTAACTGCCCTCTCTAGTGTGTCATTGTTTCTCTTCTCCGTCTTATTCATCATTTGACTAATATTCTTTAGTCTTTAGTGTTCCAGAGTAGTAATTTTCAAATATCAACTGGAAAGTAGTTCGCTTTTTTTGCCTTGATGCCTATCAAGTTAGCTGCATGTTTTTTAGATGGTTTAGTGTTATTCGCCGTGTTTCCTCTGCTTTTGTACTACCAACTGAGATACCTCATTAGCCCAGAACCCCAGGTTGCAGCCATCAATGGCACACAGTCTGTGGTCTGCCACAGTCCCAAGCTTTCTGTCATGTCTCCAAAGTCACACAACCAGCACTTTGAAAATTTCAAATGTTTCACTATTCTCTCTCAATGCATATGGGTTGGTACCACAGAGAGAAAGTTTCAACATCCTTGTTGCTGAGCAGGTTTTTTTGGTTAATACTGACATTAGAGTCAATAAAATCCATTTAGTCCAATACTTGTAGGCACGTAGACAAGTGTGATGTTATCAATACATGCCTAAAAAAAAGATTCACACACACATATATCTGGCCTTATCTGTCATGAGGCAAGAAACTAGTGAATCAAGTATGGAGTGCCACTATCAGATAGCTATATTTTGACCAAAGTTATAGGTTTTCTTTTCTTTTCTTTGTCTCCTTCTAGTATGGCCCCTAAGGTGCCCAAATCCCAAATTAGCAATTCAACAGAGATTGAGCAAGATAAGGATATGCTAAATCAAGAGTGTAATCTGAGTACTATTTCAGGAATCAATTTGACTTATTACATATCTTTTACCACAAGGTTCAAAAAGGACTGAGGAATAAAAGAGGCCTGGTTCTCTCAAGATCTGATGCCTTTTGTTTTTTGTTGGTATCACAGCCTTGACTTGATAATTCACTAAATAATTCAGAGCTTCTGCAGCTTTTTAGCAAACTTGAGGTTATAGCCCTTTCACCCCTAAGAGTAGTTTTAATTCTCTAAAATGTTCAGTGCTGTTTGGTAGAAGTGAAAATATGGGTGCTTGAGACGTGCCTTATTATAATAGTATCTCACCCACATATTTGTTCATCAGAATTGGCTCTTGTCATAGGACAACTTTATTTGACTTCTTAGTCTCTTAAAGCTTCTCTGCTAATCCTCCTAGAAGGATCTTGCAAAATGGAATTACTTTACCTAAATAAACAAGGACAGATGATATTTGAGCATTCCATCTTCATTAGTCATAGGAGATTTGAGAGCAGCTTTTCCAACCTTCAAACACTAAAGGGCATGGATTTTAATCCAAGAAGTCCAAATAAGAATTGTACATACTACCACAGAGGAACAAGCACAGCATGTTCTCAAAAAAGCACCTCAGACTGCAATCATTCCAAAACTTCCTCAGAAACCTCAAAGATCTTAACACTCTATAGCTCTACAAGAGAACATCGCCCAGGTCATTCAAAGAAAGATACAATTTTAAAATTTTAGATTCCTCTTCATGCTCTCCTCCCATTTTTCGGATATTGAAGATATTCTAAAATAAATCCTCTTACAGTGTTTCCAGAGAAGAATTATACGATGGTGGCATTTAGTTCTTTTCTGCCTGTAACTTCTGATGACTACAGATGTGAATTCTCAGTAATGGTGACAGGAAAAACATTCAGCTATTCTCTCTCTGGAAAGACAATATTTGAAGAAGCCTGTTCAAAACAACAATCTCCATTTAAACCTCCTAGATACAGGATAAAACATTAGATACAATTCCCTCTTTTGACCATATCCTTCCTACGGTAAAGTTTAGATGGTTTAAAACTGGGTTATACCTGACATAATATAATGTTAAAATTACATGTTATCCAGCATCACCAGCCCCACATCTTTTCTACCTGTGTTTCCACCTCTAATTTTGACATCACCTGGGCACTGACGCAACTAAGGGTTAAATTTTCTAATTTCCCTTGATGTCCTTTATTTATTTAAGGTTTGTCATCTGAACAACTTTGTTTTCTTTTGTTCTATTTTTCCAGCATTTCATTTTTTTCCATTATAAATGTAATATACTGTCAAACAGAAAAACGATAACATCAATTGCTATATGCTAAACACTGGCCTAACCAATACACACACACATACGTACACATTCTTATTTATTCACACCTTAATGAGGTAAATAAATATCCCTATTACAAAGATAATCAAACTGACACACAGGGATTATGTAAAGAATGCTCTTCACAGAAAAAGCAGTAATGTTTTGTGCTTAGGTGCATGCGCTTTGGACTGAGATCCTGTGTATCAAAATGTTAGCAGCACAACTTATTTATTGGGCACTATAAGCAACTCTACCTCCACTATCTCCCTCATAGTTGTTAAACACAGATTTCACCTGAATAAAAGTTAATATGCCCCATTATCAGACCCCGAGTATAGGTGCATAAACATATAAACACATACAGGCATTGTTGTTTCAGTTCATATGTACGCTTGAAGCAACAGTGATAATTACACGAGGATAAAAATAAAGTATCAATCAAACTGGGTTGTGCCAAATGGCTTCCTGAAAAATAATTATTTCGGATATAGTCATATAAATACCTATGCAATATATTGCTAGAATTTCTCAGTAATAGGACCCAGAAAGCAATGGCACATAGTTATATGCGTAAACTTTTTGAAAATAGCTCATACGCTCTATGAGCTTATAAACACAAAGTCAGAATTATTATTATACGTTGTTCAATCTAATTTGACAATGTGACTTTCAAATTTTGTCATATTAGCTAGTTTCTTACTATTTTTGGACAGCAATTTATGTGTGAACTTCATGCAAAGTATTTCTGGAAAATGCAATCATAGATAAGATATGGATTCTGCCCACTAGTATTCTATAATCTATTCAGATAGATTTAAAACAAAAAGGAAGATATGTCTTTAATTCAAATAGAGATTGATAACCAAATGATAACTCTCAAAAAAGTGGGTACGCATAAATTACAATAAATGGGAAGAGAAAGAAAAAGATGATTTTTAGATATGGCAGTCAGAAAAGGATTACAACAAGCAGCACTACCAACAATAACCAAATGATGAAGAGAGCCCAAATATCCATCGACTGCTGAATGGATAAAGAAGATGTGGTATACATACAAAAGGGAATATTACTCAGCCATCAAAAAGAACAAAATCTTGCCATTTGAAACAAAGTGGATGGAGCTAGCATGTATTATGCCAAGTGAACTAAGTTAATCAGATAAAGACAAATACCATCTGATTTTCTTCATAAGTGGAATTTAAGAAGCAAAAGAGATGAACACAGGGGAAGGTGGAGGGAAGAGAAGAGAGGGAAACCACAAGAGACCCTTAACAATAGAGAAAAAACTGAGGGTTGGGTGGGAGATGGGCTAGATGGATGATGGGTATTGAGGAGGACACTTGTGATGAGCACTTGGTGTTGTACGCAAGTGATGAATCACTGAATTCTACTGAAACCATCAATGCTCTGTATGTTAACTAAAAATTAAATTAAGAAAATAACGATAAAAAATCAAACAAAAGGAAAAAGGACTGCAACATCTAGGAAACAATATGCACATATCCCTCTAACATGGAACATTTCTATATAAATTATTTTTGAAAAATCTTTTGCCAATACCTATGCAAAAATTTAAATATATTGTCAAATAATTCTAAATTACAATCAATATCATTCTCAGGTAACTCAAATACAGATTTCCCTTTTGTAAAACCATTCCGAAAATCCTTTATAACATTTTACATTGTCTAGTGATATGTCTGTCTATACAAATAAAGCAAGCTTTCTATTACTCCACTTTGATTTTTCTTTAAGAATATAAGCATACTTGCACTTCCAAACCAGTCCTAGACATGTTATTGGAAGCAAAATAGGAACCATGAGTCATTTATGCTTTTAATTCACATTCAGTGAGTTCTTACTATGTGTCACATACACTTCTAGGTAATACAGATAGAACAGTGAACAAAAGAATAATGTTTCTGATATTACAGAGCTTTTAATTTTAGTGAGGGAAGCTGACAACATATTAACAAACACGGGTACCTACATGAATATTTCCTATATTGTGCTGGGAGATGCTACAGGCCATGAAGGAAAATATGAAAGGATTAGGGGATAGAGAATACGACAGGGAGCACGAGTTTGTGCCGTCCGGTGTTCAGGGAAGTTGTCTGAGCAGATGACAGAACACACCTGGCAGATAAAGCAGCATGTGCAGAAACCTTGAAGTGGATATTAGACACTGAGCAACAGCAAGGAAGCCCGTAATTCTGAAGTGAACCATGCAGGTTAGAAAGAAGTAGGAGATGATACCAAAAGGTAGGAAATTCAGGACACTGTAGGACTTTGAATATCACTTGGAATGAAATGTGAAGGCATTAGAGTGCCTTAACAGAAGGAGTCATATGGTCCAAATGGAAATTTTAAATGACTGTTCTTCCTGGTGTCAGTCGCCAGGTGTCAGAATACAGGTGACTAAAGAGGGAGCAGGGAACCCCACATCATACACAAACATCAATTCAAATTGGATCATAAACTTAAATATAAGAGCTAAATAATAAAACCTTTCTATTTTATTTATTTAACTTTTTGAGAGGGAGAGAGAGAGGAACTTAAGCAGGCTCCATGCTCAGCACGTAGCTGGATGTGGGGTTCAACTCCACGACCTTGGGATCATGACCTAAGCCGAAATCAAGAGGTGGTCACTCAGCCGCTGAGCCACCCAGGTGCCCCTAAAAAAGACCTTCAAAAGGAACATAGAAGACCTTTGAGACCTCATACTAAGTCAAGGTTTCTTTTATATGTATCTATAAAAATGTCATACTTTTTTCTTTGTTTTCTGGTATTTTTAAAAGAAATGCAGTGTTACACACTTCTGCAGCTCGATTTTCTCACTCAATAATACTTCATAAAAATCCTAACTAAATCCACTAGTTTTGCTATATAATTCATGCTTTTTAATGGCTGCATAATATTTCATGAACAGTTTCAATAGAAGTATAGTTGACACATAATGTTATGTTAGTTTCAGGTGTACAACATAATGATTTGACAAACCTATACATTAAACTGTACTCACCACAAGTATAGCTACCATCTGTCACCATACAACACTATGGTAATACCATTGACTATATTCTCTATGCTGTACCTTTTTTTAAAAAAAATGTTTATTTTATTTTATTTTTTTACAGAGAGAGTGGGGGAGGTGCAGAGGTGGGGGGCAGAGGATCTGGAGTGTGTTCTGCGCTAATAGCAGAGAGCCCAATGTGGGGCTCAAACTCACGAATTGTGAAATCATGACCTGAACTGAAGTTGGATGCTCAACCGAATGAGCCACCCAGGCACCCCTCAGTGTTGTACCTTTCATCCCCATGACTTACTCATTCCATAAGTGGAAGCCTGTAACTCCTACTCCCCTTCACTCATTTTGCCCATCCCCTTCACCCCCTAAGCAACAATTTCTTAAATATAACACTAAAATATTGTCCATGAAAAAAAAAATTGATCAATTGGAACTTATCAAAGTTTGAAACTTTTGCACTTCAAAAGATACCATTAAGAAAGGAAAAGACAAACAACAAACTGTAAGAAAATATTTGCAAACACATATCCAATATGAGATTTGTGTCCAGAATTTATTTTTTTAAAACCTTGATGCCTCAATAATAAGACAAAAGACTCAATCAGAAAATGACCAAAAGATATGGACATTTCATCAAAGGAGATATATGAATGACCAATAAGCACATGAAAAGGTGCTTAACATCATTAGTCACTGATACCTTTTTACATGCACTAGAATGGCTAGTATAAATAAGAAAGGATGTAGATGAGTAGTCACCCTCATACGTTGCTGGTGGAAATACGATATGATACAGCCACTTTAGAGAACAGTTTTGCAGCTTCTCAAGATGTTAAACATACAGGTACCATATAAGCCAGCAATTGTACTCCTGGATAAATACTCAAGAGGAATGAAAACACACCTACACACAAAGACATGCATATCAAAGTTCAGAAGAGGATTATTCATAATAGCCCCAAACTGGAAACTACCTAAGTGTTTATCAACTTATAAATAGATAGACAGAATGTGCTTTCATACAATTAAATTCTCTACAGCAAGAGAAAGGAAAAAAAAATATGGATACGTGCTATGTCAGGGATGATCCTCAAAAATACTATGCTATGTGAAAAAAGCCAGATATGAGACTACATATTGCATCGTTCTATTTATGTGAAGTGATCATGGACAGAAAGTAGACTAGTGGTTGCTACAGTTAAGGGTGGGAATGGGCATGAGAGACTTCACTAAGAGGATGAAAATGCTTCAAAACTGTTGTATTATGATGGTTGTACTACTCAGGAAAGTCACTAAAATCATTGAATTGTACACTTGAAATTTTGTGAATTTCATATGTAAAATATAACTGGATAAAACTCTTAAAAACAATGGAAGCAGGTAGACTAACCAGGAGACTCTAATTACAGTTAAAGGAAGGGATGATAGTGGCTTTGTTCAGTGAAAAGAATATCTGGTCAAAATGTGGATATATATGAAAATTAGTGTCAATGGGATTTACTTCTGGATTTGATGTGAAATGTGAGGGATCGGGGACTAAAAAAATCATTCCAAGTTTCTTGCTTTAAAACAACTGGTAGAATGGAGATGTCATTTATTCAGATGGCAAATAATATAGATTAGTTTCAGTCAGTGATAAATCAAAAGTTTGGTTTTAGACATGTTAAGATTGAAATCCTTAAAAAAAAAAGATTGAAATCCTATTATATAGCCAAGTCATGTCAGCTGCACAATTGGAGTTCAGGGAAGAATTCAGGGCTGTAGCAAAAAATATAGAGTAATTGTTACAGAGACTGGATTTAAAGCTAGATGAGCTCACGTACAGAGCCGATACATACAAAGAAGACAAGCGAAGGGACTGAACCCCAGAATGTTCCCAAGTTTAAAGACGGAAAGCAAAGAAGTCGGTTATTAAGTGTCCGACTCTTGATTTCGGCTCAGGTCATGATCTCACGGTTCATGAGATCGAGCTGCGTGTTGGTCTCCACACTGACAGCGTGGAGGTTGCTTGGGAATCTCTCTCTCCCTCTCTCTCTCTGTCCCTCCCCCTGCTCATACGCACTCTCTCTCCCTCTCAAGAGAAATAAATAAACAAAAAAAAGTAATCCTGCAAATATATTTTAGTCACACACAAAAACAAATTTGAGAAGTATCTATGTCCCACTCTGGCCAGTTTCTGACACTGGTACATTTTGTCATTCATTCTGATATACTGAACTGATCTCAAAGTAGTGTAATTCAAAAACCAGGTTTTCAAACACAAATGTGAATATAGTGTATATTCCACATTCCACAATGTACAGGTTCATGCATGTACTCATTCACAGAGCATACAAATTTACAAAATATAAATTGGGGAGTTTTAGCTTTGTAGGCACGCTGCTAGAAACCCGAATTGAATAAAAAAAAAAAACTAAAAGAAGATACCCCGTTAGGATGACAACATTACTTTTTTTGCAACTAACCATCACAGAAACAAGAGTAGGATGAAGATCTCTGAGTTCCAAAGCAAATTATGATGAGAGCGAGAGAATTATTTTTCAGAACAAATATTTGGAGAATCACTCAAGTGTGACTAGGAGGACAAAGACATTTTTAAAATAACACTGAAACAAACGGAGTTCCGATGAACCTGGGATTTCCTGCACCCTCACAAAATAAGCTGGGCACATTCCTCCTTCTCAAACATTCCAGTATAGGGTTGCTCTACCCTGAGTCTCCACTATTGTCTTCTGATGGCATCAGCAATTCAGGCGGGCTAATATGGAGCATGGATGGGTTTGTGAATAATTCTGTAAGTGTGGTCAGTGACTCGTATTTATCTGTGAATGGTGTGATGGCCGAAGCATCAGGAAGGTGGAGCCTGCCATTCCTAAATCCATATTTGCTGCAGAGCAACTCTGTTGAGAGCGCTCTGTGGAGGACTGATGAGAGCCGGCTTCCCGAGCAGCTGCCGTGTGGTTAGGGAACATAAGCTGAGTGGGCAGAAGAACATCTTAAGGAGTTACTGAAGCACAACATTCAGATTAGGTGGCAGGGCTGTGGACTCCTGGGAGCAAGAGTGGCAGAGCCGATAGCTCTTTTCTGTCGTAGCTGTCAGGCAGACAGTGAGCAGAAGCAGCAGGGTGACAGACCGCCACTTCGGTTACTAGCAGAAGCCTACATATCATTAAGAACGTGGAAATATAAAAATTACTGTACCGAAACGTGCAGCTCTATAGACAGGAGAGGCCCTTCCAGGAAACCCAGATGAAGGCATCTGGTAATCTTTTCATTCAAATGATAGATACTTTCTATTAGAAAATGTGATTCAAGGAATTAGCCTAGAAAAATAATTGATTACACAACACTAACAAGTTTCACAAGCTCTAGATATTAGAAAAACCCCTTTACATGGGTCATTCCCTCCCCACCACCTCACAAAATATTCCATATGCTGCAAATGATGTTTTTACCAAAAGGAAAGGTATAATTTATAGTTAGAGAAAAAAGATCTTGCCTTTTTTTTTTTTTTTTTTTTGCCAGTGCCATTTACCACCCAGTGAACTTGGAGGAGTTTCCCTCCAAGCCTCAATTTCATCCTCTTTAGAATGGGGATAATCGCTGGTTTTCATTTTTATTATTTTGAGTATTAACAATATTTTAAATATGCCTGGCATAGTGTAGGCATTAAATACATGGAAGTTGTAATAATCAGTATTCACCAAAAACTATATATATATAATATATGTACTAATAATATAGCTTCATGGTGTTTGGATAAGAATTGCTACAATAACTAGGGCTATATGGCTTACGGATGAGTACGCGATTAGGGATTTTAGATCTGTTTGGTGTAGGCAAATAGAGCTTGTTATAATTATTCCTCATAGGGATAATATTAGGAAAGGGTATGCTATTTGGTCTGTTAGTGGATTAAGTACTATTGTAATAGGTATTATTCCATACCCACCTAGTTTCAGGAGCACAGTGGCGAGTACTATTGATCCAGCAATACAGGCCTCCACATGTGCTTTGGGTAATTAGAGACATAGTCTATATAGGGGTATTTTTAGTATGAATGCTATTATACATGCTAGTCAAAGGAAAATATTAGATCAAGTGGTTGAGATTGGTTCAGTTCAGTATTGTATGATTAGAGTATTTAGGGAGCTTGATGTGTTTTGGATATATAGTAATGTGACTAGGAGAGATAATGAACCTACTAGGGTGTAGAATGGAAAGTAAAGGCCTGCATTCAGTCGTTCTGTTTGATTACCTCATCGGGTGATAATAATCACAGTGGGAACTAGTGTAGCTTCAAATAAAATATAGAGCAAAATTAGTTCGATGGCGGTGAAGGTTATAATTAGGAATAGTTGCAAAAGGGTGAGTATTGTGATGTATAGTCTTTTTCGGGCAAGGGTTTCTTTTGGTAAGTGTGATTGGCTGGCTATAAGTATTAGTGTTAGTCATGCTGTTAATGCCAGGAGGGGTGCAGAGAGCGGGTCTGAGAAGAGCAGTAATGAGAAGTTGAGATTGTTGTTGTTTTGTTGGTTAAGGTAGGTAAGGCTGATGAGGCTAATTAGTAGGCTGTGGGCTCTTAATTCACATTATATTGGGTTTTGATAGCCATGTCAATGGAATTAGTATTATAGTTGGAATAATAATTTTTAGCACTGTAGGAGATTTAGCTTTTGTGCATAGTCCATTCCGTATGTGTTGGATACTCACTAGGAGGGATGAGCCTAGCGCTGCTTCACAGGTAGCGAACACTAGTAGAATAATAGGAGTTACCCTATTATTAGGGTTTAGGGTATTTAGGAGGTACCTAAACTCTGTTTAGGTTAAATTTCCTAAGCTTTCAAATAAACACCAGTTTTGGAAATAGCCTTTGCTTGTTTGTGAAACAAATGAATACATTATGGAATTATTTGGAATACAAAATACACAGGGTTTTTTTTTTTGGGGGGGGGGTTGGTTAAAAGCTTTCCAAAATAGCAAATAAGTCATAAGTACGCCCCAGAGACTTTTAAGATAATCTCAGTGATGTGTCTCAGATGTTATTTATTTTTATTTTTAAATGTTTAGTGAAATCATTTAAAAGCTTTTTATAAAAGCTAATAAAATTGCTTTTTACTTTATTCTACGGAGCCAATTTTCAAAATTATCATAAAACATAACAAAGAATCCACACAAACAAATCATTTGCAAACTTCTGGCAAATGTGCAGTTAGATTAATTTTCCCAAGATCATTGATCTATATTTTCATCAGTAGTATTTTTTCACATGTGAAAACTATTAAGTAACAGATACATTACTATTTGCATTCATAGTCATAGAAATGAAATCTCTACATGTAGTTGCTGTATAAGATATATGTTGGGGCGCCTGGGTGGCTCAGTCGGTTGAGCGGCTGACTTCGGCTCAGGTCACGATCTCGCGGTCCGTGAGTTCGAGCCCTGCGTCAGGCTCTGGGCTGACGGCTCAGAGCCTGGAGCCTGCTTCCGATTCTGTGTCTCCCTCTCTCTCTGCCCCTCCCCCGTTCATGCTCTGTTTCTCTCTGTCTCAAAAATAAATAAAAAACGTTAAAAAAAATTTAAAAAAAAAGATATATGTTAACAGTCTTAGAAAAGCATCAAGGATAATATGTTTACAAATACAGAGAACAGATGGGTGGTTGCCCAAGGGGAGAAGAATCGGGGAGGGATGGGGAAGTGTGTGAAGAGGATAAAGAGGTACAAACTTCTAATTATAAAATAAATAAGTCAAAAAGAGGAAAAGTACAGTATAGGGAATGTAGTCAATAATACTGCAATAACTTTGTATGGTGACAAATGGTAACTACACTTACTATGGTGAGCTTTTTGTAATGTATATAGTTGTCAAATTACTGTGATGTACACCTGAAACTAATACAACATTGTAACTCAACTACACTTCAACAACAAAAAAAACAAAATAAAAAAAGAATAATATATTTACTTTTATTTTTTTAAGTTTTGATTTTAATTCCAGTTAAGTGTAATATTAGTTTCAGGTGTACAATACAGTGATTCAACACTTCCATAGAGCACCTGGTGTTCAGCACAAGTGAGCTCCTTAATCCCCATCACCTTTTCACCCATCCCCTCCTTCATCTTCCCTCTGGTAATGACCAGTTTGTTCTCTAGAATGAAGAGTCTGTTTCTTGATTTGTCTCTTGCTCTCTTATTTTTTTCCCTTTGCTTATTTGTTTTGTTTCTTAAATTCCACATATGAGTGAAAACATAGGGTATGTGTCTCTCTCTGTTTGACTTATTTTGCTTAACATTATATACTCTCTAGTTCCATCCATATTGTTGCAGATGGCAAGATTTCATCCTTTTTATGGCTGAATAATATTCCATATTGTATATATACATATACATACACACACACATATACCATTTCTTTATCCATTCATCAACTGATGGACACTTGGGCTACTTCCGTATCTTGGCTGTTGTAAATAATGCTGCTCTAAGCATAGGGGTGCATGTATTCCTTTGAATTAGTGCTCTCACATTGTTTGGATAAATACCCAGTAGTGAGATCACTAGATCATAAGGTGGTTCTATTTTTAACTTTTTGAGGAAACTCCATACTGTCTTCCACAGTGACTGCACCAGTTTGCATTCCCACCAACAATGCAAGAGGGTTCCTTTTCTTTCACATCCTCGCCAACATCTGTTGTTTCTTGTGTTACTGATTTTAGCCATTCTGACAGGTGTGAGGAGGTATCTCATTGTGGTTTTGATTTGTATTTCCCTGATGATGAGTGATGATGAGAGTCCGTTGACCATCCGTATGTCTTCTTTGGAGAAATATTTGTTCATGTCTTCTGCCCATTTATAAATTGGATTCTTTGCTTTTGGGGTGTTGTTTTATAAATTCTTTATATATTTCAGATACTAATCCTTTATTGGATGTGTCATTTGCAAATATTTTCTCCCATTCCACACGTTGCCTCTTAGTTTTGCGGATTGCTTCCTTTGCAGGGCAGAAGCTTTTTCTTTTAATATGTTTCCTTTTAAAGATACACATGATTCAGTTAAAGTGTGGAGCCATGTCTCAGAAGTTGATACCAGACTCCTGTGGACTATACAGCCAAATACACATAAAAAGTGTAAGCCCAGCTACTCTCTGTTGTAGGCACATGCACTGCAGCACCCTCTCTATAATACTTAGGTAGTGAAAGAGAAGCTGCTCTGCTTCTGTGAGCCAGACAGCAGTGAAAGTCTCACTGGTTAGCTGTGTTTCTCTTTTGTAATACTAGATTTGAGTGTTATAGGGAATGTCCCTGTCTCAATCTCAGAGGATATGTGGGCCACTCTTATTGTAACTGTCATTTCTGGACATGTACAATACAAGTTCCAAAATGCAAGAGGGAAAAGTTAACAGATGACTATAAAGGAGGTCACTGTAGGCAGCTGAAATAGACCAGAAGGGTAACACTGCTTTTTTTTTTTCCTTTTCATGTGTGTATTCCTATGATCAGGTATCAGGGCATATCACGAAGAAAAATTACCACAAGACCCTGAGGCAGCAATATTTTGAAAGATGAGACTGATTTTAGAGTCCATCCGTTTAGACCACTTTAGGAACATTCTTTCTCTTCAATTCACTATCTATTTCTTTGATACCAAACCTTTAACCACCTGCCCCTCTTCCCAAATTAAGTGCACTTAGATTTGATGATAGAGTTCTGTTCCCTCCACAGAAAACAACTACAATGTCTTTTGAAATATGACCTGTGTGTGCCTTCGCTGAGGTAATGAAATCTGTGTCTCTGTCAGGAGAGCTTGAAGTATCTTATGTGCAAATTTCTAGCCAAACAACCAAATAGGAGAGTATTTATTTATTTACTTATTTAAAAGTGTCCAGAGTTAATAAATAGCTAAATTTTTCAACTGATTTTCTTCAGGAAACGCTATACCAAATACCTTCAGGGAAGTTTACTTAAGTAAAGTAGGCTCGGATAGAGAGTATCACTATTTTGTCTTACAATCTGACAAGCTGATTAAAAATAAAAGACGTGGCAACTTCAAATATATACAAAATTCACCCGCACCTCTTGCAGGTTTACTTTACAGTGCTCAATTGGCTAAAAGAGACAATTCCATTTTGCAAACAAAACACATGTATGTGTATGCATATGTGTATTATATATACGGGACATAGTTTACCCCACTAATCCAGGGGTGAGCAAACTGTAACCCACCGCCCCACCATCTGTTTCTGTAAACAAACTTTTATTGCAACAGAGCCACATCCATTTCTTTACATATTATCTATGGCTACTTTTGCATTACAACAGCAGAGTTAAATAGTTGTGACAGACCATGTGGCCAGCAAAGCCTAAAACTGTAACTACCTGGCCCTTTAAGAGTTTGCCAACCCTTGCACTAATTAGTTCATTTTAAGTAAGTGCAGGGAACATTTGCATAATCAATAAGCTGTCAAGTTCCTTGCTTCTGTAACGAATGCCCATTTCTAAATATTTTCAGGGAATATAATACATACAGTGAAGTCAATACTCTTTTTTTTCTTCTATAAGCATTCTTTGTGCAGCAATAACATGGTTTTGTTAATGAGAATCTGAGGGAGCTAGCAGCATTGCCAAGGGAAAGTCCGACTTGACCTTTTCATTCAATAAAGATCCAATTAGTATCTATACTGAGGAACAGACTTTGAATATGTAAAAGTACATATCAACAGCTCATTCAACCTAATGAAGGCTTAGTTATTGATTAAATAGGGTGCACCTGATATTCAAGAACCATTGATGAGCTCAGAAATGGGTAGTTTTCAAAAATCCAGATTAAATTACAGGGAAAGAGTTCAGACGACAAGGACATTGTTGTGTTTTATTTTGTCTTTAACTATTTGCATCATAATACCCATATTTGTAGAGACCAAATAAAAAAGGATATATAAATGCTTTAACTACATAATGGTCTCTTGAAAAGTTTTATAATCTATCATGTTCTTTCACTGGTGATAAATCAAATGCTTTTGATTTCTATACAGCTGAAAATCTCTTACCTAAATGAGTCATCATTGCAATAAACAACTATGACAATTCCTAAAGAAGAAATCAAGCAAATGATCAAAGATTTAACGTAAAGAAGGGATATAAGAGGTATAATCAATTCTAACAATGTAATTGATGTTGACAAAGTTAGCATGGTTTCTGGTTTCTTGATCACATATTCATGCAACACAATGCTCCAGTTTATTCTAGTCAAGAGTCTTAATCCATGGCACCTAACTGGAATTAAAAGGTATGATTCATATTAGCCACACACATTGGTTTGTAACCAGGGGAAAGGATAAGATGAGCATATTATATAAGAAGCAGGGCTATCCGACCGGGAAGTATTTCAACATTCTACTTGACTGATATCACTGGGTAATGGGAATTTCCTTGGTTCAGATCAGTGATCTTCAACTCTGGTTACAGTTTAGAAGTACCTGGAGTTCTTTTAGACAACACCAACTATTAAGAATTCGCTCCAGAACAATTACATCAGAATTGCTAGTGGTGGCGCTCAAGAATTGCTAGCTATTCCAAGTTCCTCAGCTACTCCAATAAATCTCCAGCACTGGGAAACTACTGACTTGACTAAAAAGATGAGGCAGGTTTTCCTATCAGATAAAGGAAAAATTACATGGAGATGCAAGGTGTTTTAGGACATTTTGGTGATGAAATTTCGTGGTGAAAGGGAGAATTCCTAGCTCCCAGGTGTTGGAACGAATTTATTTAAACTGAGCATTCTGCCCATTTCTTCACAGAAGACAAGTAGATAATAATGGCCAGGGCATGATATACTTGTACTGGAGTTTCAAAAATATTAAAATCTGAGATTGTTAAGTGATTTTGTTGGCACACCGTATTTGGATTCTCTCCTTTGGAGAGTGATGTGCTGGCCCATGGCAACCTCTATCCTGAAAACCTGGTTGAAAATAAACCTGAGTCAAACAATATTTCCTTTATTTTTATAATCAATAAAGGATAATTCTGGAACCTGGAATTGGAAAAGAAAGCTGGTTAAGTCTTGATTTTAAACAAGATTGGTGTAATTATTGATGTATGTTCCTTAAAGGAGGTGCACATAAAATATATTCTAATAGCTTATTTAAATTTTCATGGTATATTCTTAACTAGCTTAATACAAAATTTCAGAAGTCTGTTGCAATTATTTATTTAGTTATGAAAATTGAAAACTCTGGAAGATTGGAAATTGGGACTCTCCCAAAGACTGGCTTAGTCCCCATTTTATTCTTAGATCTTGGAATGGACTGAGTGAAGTTTTGAAAATTTTATATATATGTTTCCAATTCTTATGTGTCTTTAGATAGGGACAAGACAATTCTAAATGGCAGTTAGTTAGTATTCATGTATTCAAATTCCAAAAAATAATTATTGACATTCAACAAAATAATTATGCTCCTAAATAAAATTACTCCTAAAAAATTTCACGGTCATGTAAGAGAAAAAAAGCTGAGAAACTATTCCAGATTGAAGGATACTCAAAACATATGACAACTAAATGTGATGCATGATTGTGGATCGGATCCTACATCAGAAAAAAAGGCATGCTAAGAGAATATTTTGGTACAATAGTGAAATATGAATATGGACATTGGATTAACTAATAATACTGTGAAAATAATAAATCTCTTGACTTCACTTCCTACACTGATAGGTATTATAATATTCTTAGAAAATACATACATGTAGACAGAAAGACATAAATATTTAGGAAAAGTTATAAAACAAATGTGGAAAAATGGTAACAACTGATGAATCTGGTTTAATGGTATATGAGCATTCTTTGTTCTTTTCTTGTAACTTTTCTGTAATTTTTCTATTTTCCTACAATGAAAGTATGAAAATTGTTATTAAACAGCACGTGTGACAGGCACTGTTCTAGATTAACAAGAAAATAACATAGCTAGAATCATGGTGCCTGTATTCTAGTGGATCAGAACAGACAAAACCAGGAAACTAGTAAATAAAGTAGATAATTTTGAATTATCTGTGTATAATCTTTGAATCCTGTGTAATAAATATAATTGGGTAGTACAATAACGTGGTAGAAAGAATTGGAATGGAGGATGTTATTTATTTATGTTGATACCATAAGGCTTCCCAGAGTAGGTAATATTTAACTGAGCTAATCATTGGAATAGCTTAGAAAATGGGATCCACACAGATGTCCTTGAGATTGGACAATGCTTTGTTGAGACCAAGATAAAAAGGAAGGCCAGTGTAAGTAGAACTTAGTGACCTTTCAGGGAGTTCAAAAAAAACCAAGGTTAAAGTTTAGATCTTTCTGCTTACTTAAACCATTTCTGCGTACACATTCTACTCCTAAGAACCCCAGGATGAGACCATTCTGGATACCAGGCCCCATGTAAAAGTGTTCCATGAAGGACAATTCTTAGGTGCACATCCAGAGCCAGAATGGAAAACATTGTTAAGATTAATATGAACATTGGTTAAACTTGAGGGTAAATGTGGCTTGGCCTCCCTCTTCTGGAGAACAGGCTACAAACTGAATTGTTTCCTTTGAGTTAGAACTTACTATTCCCCATATAAATTAAGTAAAATAATATGTTGGGCTTGAATTTTAAAAACCCTAATTAAGTTTTGGAATGCATTTCCTTATAACATATAATTTTGCCCAGAGATTATTTATGGACCAAAAAAAAAAAAAAAAAAAAGACAAAGGGTAGGTTTCTTTAAGTTTTAATTTTTTTTCCTTTTTCTTTGATTCCTTCCCTACCCTTTCTCTTCACCTAGAGAACAGCAACTGTAAAACAGATAAAGTGAGATAGGGGGATTAGACGTAACTTATTTTCTTCTGATTCTTGGTTTAGAGGATAAATTATATTAGAGCTACTTAGCATACCTGAGGGGTTGATGACTGGAAAAGACAGAGGATCCTCAAAAACCATGCTATGGATGTGATTTTTGAATCTGCTGCGTTTCAAAGCAGCTACATCAATGTTTTTGCCCCTTCAATGAGTTGGATCTGATGGGTGAGTGATAATCATTGGTCATAGCTGCAGAGAAATAGACTGGAGGGGGGAGGGGGTAGTTCTTGCCCTGCTCAGCCTGAAGCGTAGGTTCCCTACCACCTTCTTTATTTTAAGACCCTAATAATGAAATACATTCTTTTTGAATTTGGCATTTGTTGTTACAAATATTGGTTGTCCTCTGCACCAACCCTCAAATTATTACCAACACCCTTCTATGTCTTTACCTTAAGCAATTCACTGCTACAAAGGTGAACCTTATAAATAAGCCATATGTGAAATGTCTTGACAAATATAAATATATTCCTAATTATTTCACGAGCACAACAAATCACACTTATGTATGTTGGAAGCAGGGACATGAGTAGAAGTATCTTTACAGGAAAATCTAGAGAAGAGAGGACAAAGTCAACCCTGGGTCAAGGCCTGAGAAAGCAGGTAAAAGGGGATATGACCATGGGACCACAGACATATTGATGAAAATGATAGTTTTAGCTTAGGAAAAAAAAAAAAGACTTAATCAGAGTTGGTCCTTGACTACCTCTCTGCCCTCATCCCCTATTCTTTCTGCTTCGTTCACTGCAATTTAGCTACCTGGTCACTTGCTGCCTCTTGGTCACACCAAAGACTTCATCCTAAGAGGGCCTTTCATTTGCTCTCCTGAGAACCCTTTCCCTCCAGAAGCTCACAGGGCTACATCCCTCACTTCATTCCAGCCTCAATTGGTCTCCCCCAAGCAGCCTTTCCAGAGCAGAAGTACAACTCACTACCACCTGGAATTTTATTCTTCTAATAATTTTTTTGTATCCAGGACTATTGTCTGTCCCCTGCCTTAAACTGTGAATTCTGAAAGGCAACAACTTGGCTGGTTTCATTCACCACTGTATTTTCCATCTAAAGAACACTGGTGTGTAAAAGGCCCTTAATTCATTTATGTAGAATGAAGAAGGAATTTTCATGCCATCAATAATAAAAGGAAATGATAAATGACTTAATAAAAGTAAACTATAGGATTGTCCATAACTTCAGCCAAATTAGATCTCAAGGAAATTGATAGGGCAAGGGGGTTCCAAGAAAGAAGAAGTAGAATGGACCCACCAGACAAAACAAAACCCCACAAAACAAAAGGCTGGCTTCTCTTAGAAATCAAGGCTCAGTAACATCATCCAGGCCTGAGATAGAAAATTAAAGTTGCGTCATATAATCTTAGCAATGGCAAATTCCCTCTCACTGTAATACATGTTCATTGTGAACGGTGAGCGAGCCTTCTGTTCTGGATGGCAACGAACAGCATTGCGAACACGATACAACAACAACAAAAACAAGAGAAATTAGGAATATGTTCTTGATTCATCCTTCAAAGAATGCTGTCTTGCCATTTTAGCTCAGACTATCAAAGTGAAAGTTAAGCTGGACAAAAATGATTTAAAAAAAAGATAAAGATAAAATGAACCTCCTGTTGGGGAATCGGCCCTTGGTGGGATGGCTTGTTTCATCCTTATATCTTTACCAACTGTAAAGAAGTCCCCACTCTACATACAGGGCTGGGATTATTTTGGAAATGTTTTTTATCTCCCAAACAAATTGTTTTACTGTGTTGCTGCTATATTTTTGTTGCTATGTAATTGTCTTCTGTTTATTTAGAGTTAGTTTTGCCTGTCATTGCCTACCATTAAATTACACACCTCCTGAGAGTGCAGGATACAACCTACTCATCTTTGCATATTTCACAGCAAGAGCTATGGACCTACCAGTACAGTGCATTCAAAACTTGGCCTTTTATTTTAATAAAGCTCTTACATTTTACTCATATTAGCTAATTCTTTTCAAACATCATCAACTTGTCCATAGTTCAACAAGAAAAATAAAATGTACGTAAAATATAACTGATTCCCTGTGTTATTTAGGGGAAATCTCTGGTCATGGAAAGCCTTCAAGATGGGGTTGAGCTTTTGGTAGCAGCATAAAGTGTCTGAGTGGTCAAGGCAAGAGTTCCATCTTCCAGATGATAAGGGAGTGTGGGGCCAAGCTGAGGGCAAAATACAGGCTAACAGCACCGCCCCCTGGTGGAATATGTGTGATTTTCCTGGGACACTCCTGGCTATCCAAGAACAAAGGAAAGGGGTTAAAGTGCTTGCCATGGTGATGTGGGAAACTAAGGCAAATGAAAAATTAAATTCCCTTACTGCCTACAGCCCATAGACAAGCCCTTGAAACCAGCAGAGTGACCTCCCTCTAGGAGCTCGGCTGCCTAGATGATGACATTTTGCTGGGGGCAAAAGACAATCTTAGCTTAATGTTATCCCAACCTTGAGGATCCTGTAAGTCTACTTCCTTTATCTCAGCTTCCCCAAGATATATGCTGGCAATCATACTCCAAGCTTACACCCCTCCCTGCCCCGATATACATCTGAAGGGTCTCATGACTGTGGTTTTATAAAACGGTAATAAATGGTGTTTCCCTAGCAACAGCTAACCCCTCAAGGCACTGGAAACCTTGCTTCCCAAATTCCTTAGAGACTTACTCTATCCCTGACCCCCTCCCAACCTAAGGGTACAGAATGAGTTACTTGTCACGACCCCAGTGCAGCTCTTCCTGCCCATGGGTCCTGTCCCCACGCTTTAATAAAAATCACCTTTTTGCACCAAAGACATCTACAAAAATTGTTTCTTGGCCATCATCTCTGGACCCCACACACCCCCCATCACCCCAAATCTTCATCACAGACATCCTTTTCTTTCTATTGGAGTCATGACAATTCCTGTTCAAATGTGTGAAATCTCAACCTCCATGCCTAATTCTTCATGATTCTCCATAATCCTTATCTCTTATTGAGAACTCAGATGCAAACTCTGGGTGATTTTTAACCTCATTCCTTCTTGACAAGTACAGCTTTGTCAGAAAATATGATATTCTAACTGAGAATGCTGATCTTTTTATTCTTTACTGACATTGGCATTCTTGACCCAGATTCCATGCCAATACTGATTTGCCCAGTTATGAGGCCTCAAGAGTTTTCTCTTCACCCAGTTAATATAATGTCAAACGTAATTGTGAATGCTTGAGCATCCCACAAGCTCTGAAGACGGTGAGGTACTCACTTAGTTAGGAAACCAAATTTAAATGCACTCAATTTTATCATCATAATTACCCTTTTATAAGTAACAATAGGCTCGCATTTGAAGCAAGTCTTCAAGTTGTTCTTTCTTTGGGGCTGCTCACCATTCTTATGTATTTATGATGAAATGACTTGGTTTTCTCAGTCTAAATACCTTTGACCTGCTTTTTTCCTTCACCATACAATTCTAACAGAACTCTTCAACACATCTATTGTCCTTTAAAGGAGTTTGGTACACTTTGTTCTTTGGCTTCAGTTGGCATTCTAACACCGGAAAGTCACTGGCACTTTCAAATGCAAGGAAAGAAGTAATTAGGAGAAGAGTTTATAATCATTATTTTGATGATATTTGTATCACATGCATATCAGGTGTAAGAAAATGTACTGAATCCTAATTGCTGTTAAAAAGAAATCACTAAGGCTATCAGGAAGCTAATGCAACTGTGTTTTCGAGTAATAAACCATATTTTAACTATGCAGGATAAGAAACTTGCCTTGTTTATTTCCATTTGTTTTCTGTGTATATGATCATGTATTCACATCTTGAGTAGCTAACAACTGAGCTTTCAACACATCTCATTGTGTCCCTTTTTGATGTGTATATACTACTTTGTTTTCTTATTTGAATTCTAATTTTTGAGACAAATTAGGTGGTTTTACTTGGAGGAAATGTCCCATCTCTCACCAATAAACAGTCCTTTGCCTACAACACCTGTGGCCCAATGAACCAGAAACAGGAGGAGTTCTGTTTGTCTTTTCTTTTTATTTTTGACCTTAGAGGACAGATGGAAGTTGTGCACTTATTCTATGAAATTATATTTGACAAATAACAAAAATACATTAGAGGGGACAAAGTGCAGAATATGCAATGGGATACAACTTAGAAGGCAGCCCCTGATTGAACATCAGAGCATTAAGGACATGTTGCTATACGATTAAGAAATATTTGCTGCCTGTTTCCTAACAGGCAGAAAAGGCTCCAAGAATCAGTAGGAGCCAGATGGAGATGGAAACAAGTTCCGCAGCTGGCCCATCTGCCAAACACACTGACACTAGTGCGTAGTCCGAGGAGGACTCAATGACTTCCCTTGGATAATCAACCTTATTCCAGAAAGTAGTCTGCTCACTTGGCTTGCTACCCAATAAGCACATAAAAATCAGTATTTACGAGGCATGCTATATACTGTAAAATGCTATGCCATCACTTTTATTAACAATAAATGGTAGTGTCATACAGTTGTTTGGTAATAGCTTTCCTGCTTGCTCTTTTACAAATTGAATCTCATTTGTTCTTTTCTGCCCACAGACTTAACTTATTTACAACCAGTTATATCATTTCTCTCTCCAAACTGATTTTTACAGCACCTTCCAAGCTGATATAATCTGCCAATCTAATTCAAACCCTATTTGCCCTCTATTTATGGTCAGAAATCCATTTACTAGAGCCAAGAATCATTTTCCGGTACTTCAAAGGTCCTACTCTCATCTATCATTCTTCACATTCACGATCTCTTAGTTTGTTTTTAATCCATTTTATTGTGTTCTTATCAAAACGGATTTGACAATTTTTATACACTCACTGGAACCACTGTACCAACCACCTTATTGAAACTTAGACATTTATTATCCATAGTCCTCCCTTCATGCACTAATTTTATAAGATGCCAAAAGAAACCCTCTTAACTTTGCCCAGAATGATTTACTGGTAATGATCCCACTGTGTTTATTTTGTATGGTTTCATTGTTCTCTACATGTTTGTAGAATTTCTCTCACTCAGTTTTATTAGTGACAAAGCCACGTTTTGTGCTCGAGGACAGGTTAAGTGGGTCTTTTGAGGAATATGTTATTAACTCTTTCAGGTAAACTGCAGACAAATTATGTTGTTTTCCCACCAACAGCAGTCCCTTTGGTAACAGTAACCAACATAGATGGGAACACACACACACACACACACACAATCAAATTCTTACACATCCCCATAATGCCATGATATGAATAAAACCACAGCAAGAATAATGATTCAAGTTTTTATATTTCTTGTCCCCACTTACATGTTTTCTAAAATAAAATCCAATTAAATTATTTGGGGGAGTCATTAAGTATTTTATGTGCATTCACAAAGTGAACAATGGCTCCAGGTGATCCTGCTCATTCCCATACTAAGCTCATTCCCATGTTATGTACTCTTGTGTCTACTGCCTATTTATTACAGCTCAAGAGTCAGTTTCATTACCAGTGCACCACTGTTCTATTTCGCTGCGTCTCCACCGCACTTGAACACTCAGGGCACTCTGGTGGAACTCTGCCATACAGAAACTGGAAAAAAAATACTTAGCTTTTTGTACCCCAGGCCACTTTGTCATCATCCTGAGCCCCTTCTTGTACAGTGCCCTTTATAAAAGTGTCTTCTAAAGCTTCTGCCTGAAACTTATTTTTCCAAAGGGCTCATCAACCAGATCGCTCCATGGATCTGAATGGGAAACACACTATTCTCCCCTAACACTGTTTTGTTCTCTTGCCTTGCATCAGTGGTACAAACCTTCCTCTTATAATTACACTGGCAGAAATAGCAGAGCAACAAATAAGCCTGTCAATGTAAATCATCTCATTTAGAGTTCCTTCATTGGTTTTCTGGACATTTAAGAGACATCTGACTCTCAATTTGGGCTTATGGTAGATCTTTCCCACAGGTACTATGAGTTTACAGCTATGTGGGTGGGATTGGGAAGTGATGGACATTTTAGAAAGGTAGGGGGTTGTTGTATATAGGCTGCAAATCCATGTTAGGTATCAAAAATTGATCTTCTTGACCACAAAGAACCATGGTGCAAATAACAACGTTGTGATCCAATTTCTAAAGACTTTTGTTACTACATTACTTCTATTAACCCCTGACTGGTTAAACTGCTTGATTCTATTCAAATGAAAATTTTTTTTTTTTTTTTTTATGAAACTACTGTGATATGCACATGGTGCTAGATACTGGAATCAAAGATGATTGCACTGAAGTAGCACCTGAGGAAGAAAGAATTGTCTGCCTTGGGTATATGATGTGAACTAGAAATAAGAGGCAAACACCAATTTATTCTGGACTCTGATTTTCTTCATCTGAAAATAGAGTTTAACCATACCAATTCTAAACATATGGCTGGCAGGATTCCTTACAGTATTTCCAGATATGAAGAAATCATTTGCTCTTGATAAAACTTGTTATATTGATACTATCTCTATTTTCTCACTCCCCTTTCACCTTAGAACTCATTCGGTCACACATTAATCTCCAAATTCTTTCAGAAAATTCTTTTGTTACAATCACCAGTAACTTCTATTTTGTTAAATTCAGGCCAATTTTGAGTCCTCATTTTCTTCATCCCTTCAGTAGCATTTGACATTCCTAAAGATACTTCACCATTTGATTTCCATGATGTCATGCCCTCATGATTATCCTTCTACTTCAAAAAGATGGGGTATGTTTTGAAGAGTGGGATGCCTGGGTGGCTCAGTCAGTTAAGCATCTGACTCGTGGTTTTGGCTCAAGTCATGATCTCGCAGTTCGTGAGTTTGAGCCCCACATCAGGCTCTGTGCTAACAGTGCAGAGCTTACTTCAGATTCTCTCTCTCCCTCTTTCTCTGCCTCTCCCTGCCTCAAAATAAATAAATAAACTTAAAAAAAAAAAAACTAAGAGTAAGGGGACATGTGCCTGGGTGGCTCAGTAGAATCACTGTCCGCTCTTGGTTTTGACTCAGATCATGATCTCATGGTTTCGTGAGTTCAAGCTTTGCATCAGGCTCCAGGCTCAAAGTGTGGAGACTGCTTGGGATTTTATGTCTCTCTTTCTCTCTGCCCCTCCCCCACCTGTGCTGTCTCTGTCTCTCTCAAAATAAATAAATAAACTTAAACAAAAAAAGGGTAAGAGGATTATGTGCACAAAGGAATTGATATCAGATACTAATAGCCTACTGTGGTATCCTTAAACTCACTCAGAAGAATTTATTTGACTACTGTTCATCCCATTTGCTTTTAAATATCTACAAGAGTATCCTGGATATAAAATATACGAATAATTTATTTTAAAACCTTGTTATGTCTTGGGGCTCCTGGGTGGCTCAGTCGGTTAAGTGTCTGACTTCAGCTCAGGTCATGATCTCACAGTTCATGGGTTTGAGCCCCGTGTCGGGCTCTGTGCTGACAGCTCAAAGCCTGAAGCCTGTTTCAGATTCCATGTCTCCGTCTCTCTCTGCCCTCCCCACTCGCACTCTGTCTCCCTCTGTCTCAAAAATAAACACTAAAAATTTTTTTTGAAAACCTTGTTATGTGTTAAAAATAATGAAAATAAAAAAATATTTTATTTATCATTTTCGTTTATTAAATTCAGTGGTGTGGATCAACATTCCTATAGCTTATATTCAAGACTGATCGATGAAAAAGAATGTGTTGACATAAAGACAATTATTTCCCATTCTCTAAGCTCTTTTTTTTTTTTTTAAGAAATCTCTGTGCCAAACATAGGACTCAAACTCATGACCTCGAGATCAAGAGTCACGTGCTCTACCAAATGAGCCAGAATATAAAGTACCATCTTAGTAAAAATAAAAACAAGGTTTAGCATATAATTCAACATCTCATATGAACAGTTTGGTCTAAACTCTTTTTTTTTTTTTTTTTTTTTTTTAATTTTTTTTTTCAACCTTTTTTTTTTTATTTATTTTTGGGACAGAGAGAGACAGAGCATGAACGGGGGAGGGGCAGAGAGAGAGGGAGACACAGAATCGGAAACAGGCTCCAGGCTCCGAGCCATCAGCCCAGAGCCCGACGCGGGGCTCGAACTCACGGACCGCGAGATCGTGACCTGGCTGAAGTCGGACGCTCAACCGACTGTGCCACCCAGGCGCCCCTAAACTCTTTTTTTATAAATAGATATAGACAGATACATAGAGACACACTGAGATAGGTATCTATGAAAACAGTGTATTTAAACAAAATATCATTTTTTGTCATTCATTTGATCTTTACTGAAAAATCTTAACTGACATCACAGTTTTATTCTTCTCTTCTATTCTTCCCTCCCCCCCCATACCTGGGTATTGTTGAGCAGTTAAACAAACTGTTCATATAAGATGCTGAGATGTTGAATTATATGCTAAACCTTGTTTTTATTTTTACTAAGATGGTACTTACTTTATATTCTTTGTATTACTTTTTTTATTTGGAAGGCATTTATTTTACTCCATTATATGCCAGGAAAAGTGTGTGTATGTATTTTATATATCATTTATGTATATCTTTATCTTTTTTATATACACATACATATATATAATTATCTGACTGTTTGAATTACAAATGAAAACACAGAGCTATACAAAGAGATTGTTTTTATAAATACCGCCCTGTTTTGGGGCATCGAGGTGGCTCATTGGTTAAGAATCCAACTCTTGATTTCAGCTCAGGCCATGGTCTCATGGTTCGTGAGATCAAGCCCTGCATCAGGCTCCATGCTGTGCATGAAGCCTGCTTAAGATTCTCTCTCTTTCCCTCCGCCTCTCCCCTACTTGTGCTCTCTCTATAAATAAATAAACAAACAAATATATACCTCCCTGTTTTGCAAAACAACAAAATAGATAAAACATAGAATAGCAAACTGTTTGCATAGTATTTCTCCCTGTAATCATTCAAAACATTTATCTCAATGTTACACTTGCAAAACTGTTTCAACTATACAACTTTCTTTTTCATATATTTATTTTTTATAAAGAAGAAAGATATTAAAATTCTATTTATTAAGTGTGTGCATGTGTGTATGTGTGTGTATGTGTTCGTGTATTCGAAGAGTGTGGTGTTTCTTCTTGATTGATCATGGGGCCACTTCATTAACACAGCCATCTGGGCTGAGGTGAAACTCAGTGGAAATCTTTGTAGGAACAGTTATGAGATCACAGAAACTACTGGTGGATATGCATAGCACACAGTTGCAAATTCAACTCTTCCCTTTGATTCTATTTTTCCAAGAGTATTTTCTCCTCTACACACTTACTGTCTTCTCCTTTCCTAAAGTTTGATCATGCTTCTACAGTCCTACCCTTCTTTGCATGGTACATAAAGATAGCCCAGATTTCAATGAATAAATTAGTAGGAGTCTTATCCCAGTAAGTCCTGCACAGTAGGATAAGACTATTCTCTCCTAGGTCTTCCATATCCATCTACATGGCTAACATGGAGCTAAAATATGAATCACATTTTTCTATCTCCCTCCCAAAGTCCTCAACAAAACTATCCCCCTTGAGTCTATCAGAACTAATATCAACTTGTTATTAACTTTGTTTGCCAGTCACTAAAAGATCCCAGGGACCAGTTCACCACTTATCTCCTACGGTCTTTTCTCTATATGGCTCTGCACATTCCTCAGTCTGATCCTATCATTCTTTCTGGAATTCTTGGTGTGCCATCAGCAAAATCCTGTGTATCCTCAAACTATCTATTTTCATGTTCCCTTTACCTTCAAAGAGGGTCTCCTCTGATGACACTGCTTCTCCTGAAGCTCTCCCAAGCAATGGCTGTTGTTATCATCTGCCACAGCCCTTATATGTCTGCTCTGGAGATGATTAGGAGTCTTTCTTGTTTCTCACTGCTACTTCTAGAATATTCTATCTTCTTTATCCCTAAAACCTCTCACTTATGAAGTTTATAACATCAATCTATATTATATCTCACCCTTGGTATCTACTAAGCCCTGGGTCATTCTCCTTCATTCTTGGAAGATTTTAGTTTCTTCCTCACTATTACTCTGCCCATCACTACAGATGATATAACTCTCAACTATATAGATATACACACACATATAGATATATAGATACGGATATAGACATCTATCTTTATGACAAGTGGTCCTTTCCTATCTCCTTTTCTCCAATGATTCGGTCTTCCATTGTACCACGTCAACACACTTGCATGTTCATTGCCTGGACTAAAGACATTCTGTCCTACTTATATTATGCCTGTTTTTGTTATCAGTGTTCAATAAACAATCCCCAAACTTAGTGATTTAAAAGAAAAACTACTTTACTGCTTGTGCATTTAGAATTTGAGCTAGATTCAGCCAGTATTGCCTCATATGGGGGCACTGTAATATTAAGTTGGCTGTGGGCTGGGGTGCATTTACCTGGAACCCCTATAAAGGATGAGAAGGATAGGTAGAGGAATGGGAACCAACATCTACCTGTGGCTCTACCTCATAAGTATGCAGAACAAAAACACATTTCTGCACCTAGAAATTTTAATTTTAGTATCTGAAGCTTAAATAAAAACTAAGAGCCAAGGCAAAATATGATGCATGGTGAATGCTTCAAAATAAGCAAATTAAAACATAACAGACACCAAATATCTTTTCACTACTCTTTGCTAGTATATTGACTGCTCTGACCATAGTGCATTCTCTCCTGCCTAGTCCTGGTCTAATAAGCATCTTGTACATGTTTTTCACATGTTTAGTGATCTTATGGCACATCTATACGTGTAATTGGTCAGCCTCTTCTCTGTAGTTCCATTCAATCTTCTAGAGACCTCTGCTGTAATATCTATTCTATTAAAATATCACTTGATGAACCTTTTCCTCCAATTAGCAATCCCTAGAGGAAAATAACTTCCTCTCTAAAAGTCTCTGTGTCTCTAGTTTTTAGCAGTCATGTATTAGGTATCACTTGGTAGGTCCTTAATAAATGGATGATCAATCAATAACCAGTCAATAAAGGCATAGAAAAGTGGCCAAATGTCCACAGCTTAACATCATGGTAGGTAGAAAGGCATACGTTTTTCACTACAAAAACATATGAGGGGTGCCTGGGTGGCTCAGTCGGTTAAGCGTCTGACTTCGGCTCAGGTCATGATCTCGCGAATTGTGAGTTCGAGCCCTGGGTCGGGCTCTGTGCTGATAGCTCAGAGCCTGGAGCCTGCTTCGGATTCTGTGTCTCCTCCTCTCTCTGCCCCTCCCATGCTCATGCTCTGTCCCTGTCTCTCAATAATAAATAAACGTTAAAAAAAATTAAAGAAAAAACATATGAGAACCTTCTATGTGTATGGTACCAAGCTAGGTGCCAGGATACAATAGTGAAAATGGTGGATAAGGTCCCTCTCATCAGCATTCCTTCTTCTAGTGAGGATGAAAGAGAGAAATAAAAATAAATATATTACAACTACAGTTTATCATAAATAAAGAAAAGGGAATAAACATAGTGCTGTGCGAGCTAATGGAGCACTTTCTTAGATAATCTGGTTAGGAAAAACCTCTGTGAAGAGGAGTTAGTTATTTCTGGTAAAAGAAAAAAAAAAGAAAGATACATGCATGTAATATTTGGGAGAAAAGAATTCCTGGTAGAGGAAGTATTAAAAACAAGTCCCTGTGGAGTAAAAACGTGGCTTGTCCAAGGAACCGAAGGAAGCCAGCAAGACTCAAGTAAGAACTGATAAGTGATATGAAATGTAATTTAAGAGATAGGCAGAAGCCACATCATGCAGGGCTTAGGAGTCCTGATATGAAGTTTGAATTCCATTCTGTGTATTATGGGAAATTGTTGAAGTATTTTAAGCATGGGACGTGCATAAACTGATTTATGTTTTCACTGCATAAACTAATCATCCCCCAAGAAAAATGTTGCAGATACCCTACTGGGGGCAATCCTCACTAAATTTCCCCTCACTGCCAGATAAACTTGTGGAAAAGTACCTTTATGCACAGAAAATTCAATCAATTTTTAGTATTGGAAGTTTATATATGAACAAAGAGTTGAGGCACATCAAGTATGAGGTGAATGCTTTTCAAAGAAGGAAAAGATAAAAGGAAACAAAACACAAAATGCTAAAATAATTTGTTTTTAAAATGTATATGTAAAAAGAACCAAAGAAACAGAAAGTAAGAGGAATTGGTAGAAGAAAATATCAAAGTAAACCAACAACAAAATCAGAGGGATAAGAAAGGTTTTTACATCTATTAAAAACAAGAACAGAATGCTCTAAAAGGAAGAATGATCAGAGAACCATAGAGCTCTTGCAAATTAAAATTGGATAGCTGAAATAAATAATGTAGTAGAAGTGATAAAAGATACACTAAGGGAAGTCTCCTGGAAAGTAGAATAAAAATACTGAACGCTGGACTGATAGAAATGAAGAAAACTGGAGGATACCCATTTCAATAAACACAATCATAGAAAAGAGCAGAGAAAATTATCAAAGAAATTATGACAGCAAATGAAGGAAATAAGTGTTCAGACTGAAATGCTGCTTAAAATCCAAAATAAACTTGGGGCACCTGGGTGGCTCAGTCGCTTGAACATCTAACTCTTGATCTCAGCTCAGGTCATGATCTCACGGTTCATGAGTGTGAGCTCCGTGTTAGGCTCTGCGCTGTCAGAGCAGAGCCTACTTGGAATTCTCTCTCCCTTTCTCTCTGCCCCTACCCTGCTTGTGCTTGCTCTCTCTCTCTCTCAAAATAAATAAACTTAAAAAAAAACATTAAAATCCAAAATAAACTATAAGGCAAATAATGGTGAAATTTCAGGAAGTGAGTGTTAAGCAGGTGATCATTAAAATCTTCAAAAAGAAAAAATACTGGGGCGCCTGGTGGCTCAGTCGGTTAAGTGTATGACTTCGGCTCAGGTCATGATCTCGCGGTCCGTGGGTTTGAGCCCCGCATCCAGCTCTGTGCTGACAGCTCAGAGGCTAGAGCCTGTTTCAGATTCTGTGTCTCCCTCTCTCCCTGCCCCTGCCCACTCATGCTCTGTCTCTCTCTCTCAAAAATAAACATTCAAAAATTTTTTTTTTAAAAAACAAAGAAAAAATACTACTACATAATGAAAAAACGAGAATGGATATCACAATGACATGGAATTTTACCAAAGCCACACTGAAATATAAAAGGCAAATGAGGAAAAAAAACCCTTCAAGTTATGGAGGAAGTTTATGAACCAAGACTTTAAAATCCAAATCAAATGGTTAATAGTGGAATAAATGTATTGCCAGACATAAATACCCGGTTTTGTTTTTCTTCCCAGAGACCTTTAATAGGAAGTTCATGGAATGTGTCTCCAGGACAAAAGGATAGAGTAAAACAAGAAAAGGAGGTGGGATGTGGAAAATAGGGGATGCAGAATGGAATGCCAGCCAGGCCAAGTGTTAGGATGATAAGGAAATTCAGCTCCAGGAAAAAGGGCTATGGATACAGTCTGGACAGGACTTAGTCCACCCCGAGAGAGAAAAGCGACCTCAAAAGGAAGGACTCTGAGGAGAACCAAATTCAAGCCACGTGTGAAAGATCACTGTAAGTTCTGTGCAAAAGAGGTGCTGGCACACTTGGTGGAAGACGATGTGACTTCAGGAAAAACAAGAGGCAAGGGTACAAACACAAACATACTTGACAATGGTTTACTCTAAGAACAGTGAGCAAGGGCTAAGAAAGGTGTGTTCACAGGGCACTACTCGGCAAAGCAGTGAGAAAATACTTCACCCAGTAAAATGCTTTATATATACATGGATATGCATGCATACAGTAAAGACAGACTCACTTTTCCAATTCAAAAGGATTTGGATTAAACGCTAAGCAGGGCTGTTTCTTTTCATCAGTATATACTAATTTGCTACTTCCATCAGTTTCCCAAGTCTAGAATGAATTTGCATCACTGTCTGTAAATATTTTCATGAAAATAAATACAGGTATTTATTTTCTTCCAGAAAAGAAGTCTTGAAAATGTAGAATTCTTCCTACTTAATGTTTCATGTGGTTTTTGGTTCCTTTAATGTATTCTGAAAGATAATCACGAGCACATGTTAGGTGCTTCCTTAAGGAAACCATTCTCTAAACGTCCTTGGAGGAAGGCATAATTTCTCTTGTCTTTGACCATGTAAAATATCCCTTTTCCTGATCAATTAATGATGGTGATTTAAGAGTAATCAATCTGAGACACATTTACTTGAAAAGGTGTTTGCATTTGAAAAAAGGTGATCTTGAAGTCCTTTCTCTTAAACCGGAAAACAATAATTCTTGATAAAGCAAAAGCTTTCATCGTCTGAAAACAAAGTTACATTCCTGCTAACCATGACTTTAACAATGAAGCAGAAACACATAATTGGTTTTGAGAAGTTTTAAAGAAGTATCACACAACTCTCATAATGAATTGCTAACAAAACGTTCCTTTTTTACATTTCTTTTAATTGTCAGATGAAGATAGAAATGGCATTCTATTATCTGAGTAATCTAGCACCAAAAGACAAGAGGAAATGACGTAAGAAATATCAGTCACTGAACATGGTCTACAGAAAAGGTTTTATAGCTACAGCAATAACTGCCATAGAGATTTAGTGTCCTTAATGCATGTCATATGCAAGTTTTTAGTCATCTGCAGAAACATTATTCCATGCATTAACATATGTCTATATGAATATATATTCATCAATTAACTTTGAATTGTTAAAAATAAAAGATTGCCATTAGTGTTTTTATTAGATTTATGAGTCCTTAAAGAGACCTTTATATCAAATATGTTTAGAACAAGATTTTATGTTAACAATTTATGTATATAATATATATATTATTAATAGTAAACATAAATTGAGAAGGTGCTTATTAAAGATCTTGATAAATAATAAAAGATCAATGAATGCTACTGAAATCTTAACCTGAAGGAGGCTTTCAATCAAGATAATATTTCTTACAATACTTTGTGTTATAATATTTAACACTTAATATTAAACACTTAATGTTGGGGTGCCTGGGTGGCTCAGTTGGTGAAGCTTCCGGCTCTTGATTTCGGCTCAAGTCACAGTTCATGGGTTTGAACTTGGCAATGGGTTCCCTGCTAACGGCGTGGAGCCTGCATGGGATTTTCTCTCTCCCGCTCTCTCTCTGCCCCCCCCCACCCCCCACTCAGACACACATACTCTCTCCCTTGATCTCAAAATAAGCAAATAAAAAACACAGGGGTGCCTGGGTGGCTCACTCAGTGGGTTAAGCATATGACTCCAGTTCAGGTTAAGATCTCATGATTCGTGGACTTGAGCCCCACATTGGGCTCTGTGCTCATGGCTCAGAGCCTGGAGCATGCTTTGGATTCTGTGTCTCCCTCTCTCTCTCTGCCCCTCCCCTGCTTGCACTATGCCTTACTCTCCCTCTCCCCCTCTCTCCCTCTCTCTCAAAAAGAAATAAACATTTAAAAATATTTAAAAAAAAAACAAGAAAAATGAAGACAGTTCTAAGCAAACCTGGATGTTTGAAAAGAGAAAAAACACTTAATGTTTATGTAATAATTTATATACGTTTAAAAATACATTCAGAGAGGGAGAAGATACTTGCAAATGATATATCCAATAAGGGGTTAACACTCAAAACATATAAAGAATGTATACAATCAACCCCCTAAAAACAAACAATCCAATTAAAAAGTAGGCAGAGGACCTAAAAGACATTTTTCCAAAGAAGACGTACAGATGGCCAAGAGACACATGAAGAGATGCTTAACATCACTAATTATCAGGAAATGCAAATCGAAACCACAATGAGATAGCACCTCACACCTGTCAGAATGGCTAATATCAAAAAGACAAGAAACAACAACTGTTGGTGTAAAGAAAAGGGAACTCTTGTGTAGTGCTGGTAGGAGCGTAAACTGGTAAACTTACTGGGGAAAACAGTATGGAAGTCTCACAAAATATTAAAAATAGAAATACCATAGGATTCAGTAATTCCACTACTGGGTATTTACCCCCAAGAAAACAAAAATACTAATTCAAAGAGAAAAATACATGCCTATTTATTGCAGCAATAATTACAATAGCCAAGATATAGAAGCAATCCAAGTGTCAATCAATAGGTGAATGGATACAGAAAATGCTACACACACACACACACACACACACACACACAATATAGAATATTACTGAGCCATAAAAAAGGACAAAACCAACCAACCAACCAACCAACCAACTCTTAAATACAGAGAACAAACTGATAGTTGCCAGAAGTGAGGTGGGTGGGGAGATGGGCAAAATAGATGAAGGGGATTAAGTAGTAGAAACTTCCAGTTATAAAATAAATAAGATGAAAAGTACAGCATAGGGAGTATAGGCAATAATATTGTGATAACATTGTATGGTGACAAATGGTGACTAGACTTAATGTGGTGAGCACTGAATAATGTTTAGAATTACTGAATTGCTATATTATATACCTGAAACCAACATAATATCGTATATCAATTATACTTCCATAATAAATTTAAAAATTAAACACATTCAGAGGATAAACAAGTAGGAAGTCAACTAAATACAAAAGGTGTAGATCTATGTTTACATGGATAACTAAATATATGTATAAATATATAAATTTATTTATTGTATGTTTCAACTAATTGTTTAAAAAAAAAAACTTCTGAACAGTTTCACACTTACAGGAAAATTGTGGATAGTATAGACAGTTCCCATATACCTCACACCCTGTTTCCCCTATTATCAATATCCTATGTTAGTATATTTGTTATAATTAATGAACCAATAATGACATTATTAAATAAAGTCCATAGTTTGATCAGATTTTCTTAGTTTTTGCCTAGTGTCCTTTTTCTGTCCCAAGATCTCACCCAGAATACTACATTACATTTAGTCATGTCTTCTTAGGATCCTGTTGGCTATGACAGTTTCCCAAATTCTCCATGTTTTAGATGACCTTGACAGTTTTGAGGAGTGCTGCTCAAGTATTTTGTTGAATCTCCTCAGTTGGGACTTTTCCGATGTTTTTCTCATGGTTAGACTAGAGCTATGTATTTTTTGGGAGGAAGATTACAAAGATAAAATACCATTTTAATCACATATCAAAGGAATATACTATCAACATGACTTTTTACTATTGATAATTCACTCTGATCAAGAGGGTAAGGCAGTGTTTATCAGATTTCTCTACTGTAAAGTCTTTTTGGTCCTCGTTTCATGCTGTGTCCTTTGGAAAGGAGTCATTATACGTAGCTTATACTCCACCTCTTTGAGGGTAGAGTATCCACATTTAATATCTGGAATTCATTTGCATAAGAGATATGCCTTCCCTCCCCGGTTCATTTATTTCTTAAAGCATTTATTGCTATTAGTTTGAATTCATGGCTATTTACTTTATATTTTGGGTTATAATCCAGTACTACTTCATTTAATATGTTCCTTAAACTGTTTCAGCTTTAGGTATTGGGAGCTCTTTCAGTTGGCTCCTTTGTCCTTTTGACATATTTTTCCCCTAACCTTCTTTTTTTTCCCCCTCCCCAGAACTTCCTTCCTTTCTGGCACTACAAGAGGCTCCAAGCTCATCTTGCATATTTCCTGTCTCAATCCTAGAATCAGCCATTCCTCCAAGGAGCCTTGGTACCTTTTATGAGAGAATGATATTAGAAACCAAGATCTGAATACTAGGTGTGCTACTAGAAGTTATCAACTGCTTCTAGGCCCTGTCAGCTGACAGAGCAAGGAAATATATGTGTGTGTACTTATACATCTTTATCTACATTAAGCTAAACATGAATTTATACCAATGACTCCAACTCTAGTCCATTACCACATTCTAGTCTCCTTCCCCTTATCTCCTGCCCTTGCTTATCTGTAAGTTTGCACTCCAAAAGTGAAAAATCTGACTCCTATAGTCCACCATCCATTTACTTAATTGTTCAGGTCCAGCACACAGGTACAGTAGTATCATAAATGTTAACCCATAGCCCACGTATCAAGTAGAGTACAGTGTTTACGTACAGTTTCTTTTGCCTTTAGTCTTACAGATGCCACTCCATTTACAAATTTACTTAGGTCAGTAACTCCCCCACCCCATGTCAGTCAGTGAGAATGTTTCATATATTTATGAACAATTGGATTATTTTGTCACATTCTACAATCCATCTTGGCCTCTAAATGATTTTTTAATTCGAATAAATTAAGCTTCACACTTTGTGCCGTTAAGTCCTATGGATTCTGACAAATGCATAGTGTCATAGGCCCACAGTTACAGTATCATACAGAATACTTCCACTGTCCTTAAGAAAGTACCCTACACGACACCGATATAATCCTCCCCTGCCCCCAGGCCTTGCCAACCCTCTAGTCTAACTTTGCTATAGTTTTGCCTTTTGAACAATGTCATACACTTGGGATCATGCAGTTTTTCCAGACTGTCTTGTTTCAATTAGCATTTCAAGGTCACCCATGTCTTTTCATGACTTGATAGATCACTTCATGTTATTGCTGAATAGTATACACATTGTATGGATACCAAGAGTATCACATTGTATGGATCTACCAAAGTTTATCCACGCACCTATGAAAGGATTATTTGGGTTGCTTCCACTTTTGGGTGACTATGAATAAAGCTGCTATGCCATTTTTCTTCAGGTTTTTGTGTGGACATACGTTCTCACGTCGGTTGAGTGAGTACTTAGGAGTGCAAGTGCTGGACTGCATGGTTAAGAAAATATTTATCTTTATAAGAAATGGCCATACTGTTTCACAAAATGCTCATATCATTTTTCATTCTCACCAGCAATAAATGAGAGCTACTAACACTTTGAATCCTGGCCAGCAATTGGTATTACCAGTTAGCTGTTTAAAAAACAAACAAACATATATATATATATATATATATATATATATATATATATATTAGCCATACTAGTAGGTGTGTTGTGGTATCTCATTACTGTTTTAATTTCAAATTCCTTAATGGCAAATAATGTTAAGGACCTTTTCGTATACTTTTTCACCACATATGTATATTCTTTGGTGAGGAAACTGTTTAGAGCTTTTGTCCAGTTTTTGTGGGTTGTTTTCTTCCTGTTGGGTTTTAAGAGTTCTTTGTATATTTTGGACACAAGTCCTTTATCAGGTATGTGTCTTAAAAATATTTTCTCACAGTTTATGGCTTTCTTTTATCTTGACATTGCCTTTCACAGAGCAAAGTTTTTAATTTTAATACAGTCCACTATATCAATTTTTTTTCTTCTACATATTGTGCCTTTAGTGTTGTATCTAAATATTTATTATCAAATCCAAGGCCACCTAGATTTTCTTCTGGAAGTTTACAATTTTGTGTTTCACATTAGCTCTATGATTGATTTGGAGATGCATTTTGGGAAAGCTATAAAGTCTATGTCTAGGTTCATCATTTTGCATATCAACACCCAGCTGCTGCCGCACCCTTTCATGAAAAGTTTGTTTCCCCATTAATTCGCCGTTGGTTCTTTGTCAAAGATCAGTTGGCTATCTTTATGTATTTCTACCTTTGGGCTCTTTATCCTGTTCAACTGATTTCAGTCTTTTTCCATCAACAAAATATCTTGATTACTGTAGCTTTATTATAGTTATTGGAATTAACTGATGTGAGTCTTACAGCTTTGTTTACTTCAGTACTCTGTCGGCTATTCTAGATCTTTGCCTTTGCATATAAACTTTAGAATCAGTTTACTGAAGTCTGCAAAACAGCTTACTGGTGTTTGGATTAGGATTGCACTGAGTCTATCAACAAAGGCAGGGGGAAACATAACGTATCAACAATATCGTGTCTTCCACTCTATGATTACAGAATGTTTCCCCATTTTTTAGATCTCCTTTGTTTTTTTTCATCAGAGTTTTGCGGATTTTTGAATATACAGCCCATATTTAGTTTTTTACCTTTATGCCTGAGTATTTCATGTTTACAATGTGCAATGTAAAAGGTACTGTGTTTTTATTTTGTGTGCATGTGTTTTAAATTACAATAGCTCATTGCTGGTACACAGCAAAGTAATTAACTTTTGCACGTTAACTTGTAGGCTGGAACCTTGCTATATTCCCTTATTAATATCAGGATTTTTTTTTTCAGTTCTTCAGGAAATTCTATATAGACAATTATGTCATCTGCTAACAAAGACAGTTTCATTTCTTCCTTTTCAATCTGTATACATTTTATATCCCTTTTTTTGTCTTATTGAACTAGCTATGAAATTTAGTACCATCTTGAATAGAAACAGAGCACATTCTTGCCTTGTTGCCCATCTTAAAGGGAAAGTATCCAATTTCTCAGCATTAAGTATAATGTTAGCTGTAGGTTTGTTTTGGTAGATATACTTTATAAAGTTTAGAAAGTTCTCTTTTTAGTTTTTTGAGAGTTTTATCACAACGGGTTTTGGATTCAGTCAAGTATTTTTTTCTACATTAATTAACACAATCATACACTTTTTCATTTTTAGCCTTTGGCAGATGGATTGCATTGACTGTCAAATAATGAACTAGGTTTGCATACTGAGAATAAATTCCACTTGGTTGTGGAGCATAATTATTTTTATATATTGTTGTTTTGTTAATAATTTGTTGAAGATTTTTGCCTCCATGTTAATGAAACTATTGGTCTGTTGTTTTTCTTTCCTACAGTGTCTTTATCTGGTTTTGATATTAGGGTAATGTTGGCCTCATTAAATGATGGGGAATGTTCCTTCTGCTTTTATTTTCTGCAAGAGATGGTGGAGAATTGGTATTTCTTTGAAAATGCTTGGTAGACACCAGTAAGACCATTCAAGCCTGGTATTTTCTTTTTTATTAGGTGAATAATTATTGATCCTTTAAGATGTCTGTATAGAACTATTCAGATTATTCTTCCTGTCATAAATTTTGGTGCTTTGTGTCTTTCAAAGAGTTGGTCCATTTCATCCACTTATCAAAATTGTGGGCATAGAATTCCTTTATTATCCTTTTCGTGTCTTTGGGATCAGTAATGTGATGACCTCTCTTTAATTTCTGATGTTGGCAACCTGTGTCTTCTCCCTCTTTTTTCTTAGTTGGCCTGGATAAAGCTTTATCAATTGCATTGATCCTTTCAAAGAGTCAGGTTTCATCTTTGTTGATTTTCTATACTGTTCTCCTATTTTTAATATCAATCATTTCTTCTCTAATTTTTATTTTTTTCTGCCTGCTTGAGGCATAAATGGCTCTTTCTCTAATTTTGTAAAGGGTTGAGATTTAATTACTGATTTTAGAACTTTTGTCTTTTTGAATATATTCATGTAATGCTATAAATTCCCCTCTAAACACTATTTTCGCGGCATCTCACAAGTTTTGATAAGTTGTATATACATTTTCCCTTAGCTTAAATATTTTAAAATTTTCTCTTGAGACTTCTTTGACCTATGTGTTATGTAGAAGAATTAATATCCAAATACTTGGAGATTTTCCACCTATCTTTCAGTTATTTATTTCTAGTTTAATTCCACTGTGATTTGAGTAAATACTTCACATACTTTGGGGCCACCTTGTTAGATGTGTACATGTGTGAAGTTGTTATGTCTTCCAGAAGAATTCACCCCATTATACCTATCATTCCATAATGTCTCTCTTTATTCAAAGTCACATTTGTTGTTATGAAGTGAGCTTTGTCAAAATTAAAATAGCTACTACAGCTTTCTTTTGATTAGTGTTGTCATGGAATATCTTTCTCCATCCCTTTACTTTTAATTTATCTGCATCTTGAGTCTTTTTATTTACACTGGGTTCTTGTAAACAACATATTTTGTAATTTTCTTAAATCCACAATGACAACATTATTCTTTTAATTGGTGTGTTTAGACCATTCACATTTACAATGATTACTGGTATAATTGGACTAATATCTACCACCTTTGTTTATTCTACTTGTTATTCATTTCTTTTCCCTCTCTTTTCCTGTCTTCTTTAATTTTATGTGAGGGTTTCATATGATTCCATTTTATGTTCTTTCATGGCATATAAATTATACCACTTTTTAAAAGTTTTTAGAAGTTGCTTTAGAGCTTGCAATACACATTTTAACAAATCTAAGTCTGCCTTCTAATAACACTATAAAACTTCATGTTTGATTCAGGAAATATATAACATTATTCCTAACTTTTTCCCTCTTGTCATTTATGATGCTGGTGTCCTTTTATTTATCTATATGCCATAATTACTTAATTCATTGTTACTGTTTCACTTTAATAAAATAGCTATCTTTTAGATTAATAGGGAATATTATTTAACCTCCATTTATCCCTTCTCCAATGCTCTTCCTTTCTTTATGTAGATCTGAATTTTTGACCTATATGACTTTCCTTCTCACTGAAGAACTTTTTTAAACATTTCTTGCAAAACATTCTGCTGGCGTTAAACTCCCTCAACTTATGTCTCTCTGAGAAAATCTTTATTTCTTCTTCAATTTTGAAGGATAATTCACTGAAAACAGAATTCTAGGGTTTTTTTTTCCATTCAAAACTAAATATTTAACTTTTTGCTCTCTTTCTTGCATAGATTCTGATGAAAAATTCACTTATTTGGGGGGCGCCTGGGTAGCTCAGTTGAGCATCCAACTTCGGCTCAGATCATTATCTTGTGGTTTGTGAGTTTAAGCCCTGCATCAGGCTCCGTGCTGACAGCGTGTAGCCTGCTCAGGATTCTCTCTCTGCTCTCTGCCTCTCTCTCACTCATGATTTCTCACTCTCAAAATAAACAAACTTTAAAAACAAACAAAACAACAACAAGAATATCACTATTATTTTTATCTTTGTTCATTGATAAGTAAGTTTCCCCTCATTCCCCTACCCTGACTTTACTCAGTATTTTCCCTTTGTTTTTGTTTTTGCTACAACTTGAATAAATGTCTACAGTCTTTCTGTTTGTTTTTGGGTTTGGGGCTTTTATTTTGTTTTCTGATACTTTTCCTGGTTGGTGTTCTCTGAGCTACTTGGATCTGTGGTTTGATGTATGTCATTAATTTTGCAAAGTTCTCAGCCATTATTCAGATATTTCTGTTCTCACTTTTTTCCCCTTCTGGCATTACAATCGTGTGTATGTTTCACGTTTTAAAATTATCCCAGTTTTTGTATGTTCTGTTGTGTTGGATTTTTTTCTCTCCATTCTTTTTTTTTCTCTTTGCATTTCAGGTTGGGCAGTTTCTTTTGACACTTCTTCATGCTCACTGATTCTTCCCTTGGCCAACGTCCAGACTACTGATGAGCCCATCAAAGGTATTCTTCATTTCTGTTACAGTATTTTTTACTTCTAGCACTTCTTTTTGACTCTTTCTCAGAGTTTCAATGACACTCTGCTTATACTACCCTTCTGTGTTTGCATGGTATCTACTTTTTCCATTACAACTCATTAAATTAATCATAGCTATTTTAAAGTCTCTGATAATTCCATAGGACATATCTGAACCTGATCCTGATGTTTATCTCTTCTAACTATATTTTTTCTTGCCTTTTAACATGGCTTATAATTTTTTTTTGAAAGCAGACATGAAATACTGAGTAATGCAAACTGAGGTAAATAGGCCTGAGCATGACCTTTTAGGCCAGTCTGGTTAGGAGCTGGGCTGTTTCATGTTTCCTAGGGGTATACATGTGTCAGAAGCTTCTGCCTCTTACAGTTCTTTCAACTATACTGAAGCCCTGGGGATGTGGTTGTAAGGTATGGGAAGGGGAAGAATTTTATAATTTTATGATGAACTCTTAGTGTTTTAGTAGGCTCATGGCCCTGACCTGGACTTTCAAAAATGTTCCTTAGTTATATTCCCTTTAGGTGAGGAGGAGGCTAGAGGGGGCTAGAGTGAGAAAAATGCCCATTTCCCAGCTGGGATAAGACTCTGACAGTGTTTTCCCTAGAGAGTGGGCCTTTTTACAGAACATGGTCTGAACCTTGTTTCACAGTGATTACTCTTTCTGCCTCCCAGCTAGAGCCATCAGGGCATTTTCTTGAGTCTTCACCATGAGAACCTGATAGGGTCCCTAGAGGTAAAATCAACTGAATTATGGAGGCCTCCATGATTCTGTGGCTCACAGGCGTTTCCCACTCTAAGCTAGTCCACAATCAGTATTATCAAAATTAACATTTATGTGTTCATACCGGTTTATGTCTCTACCAGCTTCTGCTCCAGGTAAGTAAATCTTGACTTTTACTCTCTGCATCTACCTCTCTCAAGATTTAAGGATAGTGGTTTGTTCTGTGACCTTAGTTCTCTAATATGTCCAAGAAAAGTCACTAATTTTTACTTGTTCAACTTCTGCTTAGTGAAGATGGGATTATGACATGTGGGAGTATTTACATGACACTAAGTCGGTCTAAAAAGCTGTGTTTTCCTCAGACAGTCCTGCAGTAAAAGAAAACGCTTTCTGATCACTTTTAACAATATTTTTATTTTGTCCATCCTACATTTCTGTGGAACGAATAAAATCAGATATAGTTTACTTCTTTCATCCCTTGGTATTCATGCACAAATCCAGACCCAACTTGTTGGTATATGAGAAAGTCAGGGTTACCATCAGATAGATGCTGAAATTAGCCTTGCTGTCAGAAACCTGAGATGATGTACAAGGTATCCATGTCTCACCAAGTTCTCTCTTTTCTTCCTAATCTACCTAGTTTTCACTTTTTAGTAGATCTGCACTTCTAATTCCTGATAGCATGTTCTTTTTCTGATAGCCCTAGAAACATGCCCTAAACACAAACTTGCCTAACTTAGACTGTCATAGTAGATACAGTCTTTCCAACTTTCTCTTCCTGTATCCCAACAACATACTCAGGTTTAGCTCTGAAATAAATGAGCCTTCTTCAAAGTGTTATACACATGACAGAGAACTGCAACTGTTAGCCATTACTGAAAGCAGGCTCTTCCCTACATTGATCTCACATATAAAAGCTTACATTTTGTATCAGCTCTTAGATGCTGTGATATGAACTATTGCTCAGGAGTGCCAACGAGTTAGTCTCCCCAGTCCCAGTCTTGATTTATTCTTCCATATTTAGGATCCATTAATGAAGTCTCAGCATGCATTGTAGCTAGACCCATATACATTACATTATCATTTGGGTGTATTTCAACACAAGGGGAAAAATCAACACATACACACAAACACATACCAGATGTGTACTTTTGACTAGAAGGACAATGCATTGTGTAGTCACTGAAACCTTATCAAACACTTACAAAACAATTAGATTTTTACTCACACATGCTGCAGAAAAAAGAATACTCACAAATACTCAAATTCCGTTGAGACATCTTTAATATGCCTAGATACCAAGAGCATGACTTCTTAGCACAAAGAATGTTAAAAAAGAAACAAGCAAGAAATTGAATAGTCTCACTAAAATCAGAGATTCTAAATCTTTTTTTTCCCTCTTGTTTTCAGGGACTTATAAAAGCTGAAAGAAAGACTCTCTATACTTTATATGATTCATAGGTATCTATGACAACACAATTTAATAGGAACTGACAAAATACAACTCAGCAGACCTATAAAGGGAAATCTTTCAGACACCGAAAAAAACCAATTTCCCACTTATTTCAGAGGACTAAGTTGCTGGGAGTCTTCACATTTTATTGTATACCAATTCTTCTCTCTTTTCATTCTATTTTGCACAATCTATTGGGCAAATTTGGGATTGAATACAACCTTTTAAGAAACTGACCTGTTTTAGAAACAGGATAAATGACGATAAGAGGTATGTATCTTCACTGCTTTCAGTGAAGAGCTCTGAAATCCCTTTAATCTGTTGTTAGATAGTTTCAGAGGTAGCGTTCAAGTTAATTGATGCTCAACGTAAAAATATTCCTGCCTGCTAAGGGAGGACGTTTGAGGCTGAAGACATGTTGGTATAATTCTAGCTGAAAAAAGTTTGGTTTTTGTCTTAGCCCAACTGGCTCCAGTCAATGTGTGTAATGCTGATATTTCAGAAGCTGGGATCATACATGACAAAGTGCCACATTAGATAAAGGAATGTGGATGAGTGAAGAGCATTTTTTGGACAAAGATATTGTACAGCAGAATTGGTTTAAGAGTCAGATGCTAATTTGTAGCAGTATCAAAGCCTGAGGCCACTAAAGTGTTAATATTTTAGATTATATAAGATGGATAGTGCACAGTCGGGGGGTATAGGACTTATCTCATTGACAGGAAAACTGGGTCTGGAGCTCATGATACCGTTAGACACAGTGTGCCTCTTTAGGTGACAGAAAATATCACTAGAAGATAATGGTAGCGAAACAACAACAAGAAAACAGGTATAACTTAGAAGAGGAGGTGGTTGGTTGTCTGTATCTAAAGGTGTTTTCCAAATCATAACACAGGTTAATAGAGCCCAAGGAGAGCTGTGGACTCACTAGATAGAGGAGATAAAGGAAAAAAGTTTGGGGCCATAAAGGCAGCTGAAACTTGGTGGATAAAGGATTGGAGAAGAGAGAACTACAGAAAAAGAGTTCTAAAAATGTATGTATAATGTCCCCCACTTGATTTTTGGCCAGCTCCTAAGTTGAGCATATGCAGACTGGGACCCTAGAAGCCAAGAAGAGAATACCATCAAGAGTCGGGAGAGGTGGCCAAAGCTTTCAGACGTCACACACTGCTGGGGACACACTGGAACCTAGGCTCATCCAATGGGAGAAGACCTTCATGAACACATCAGATTTTCCATCAACACCCCAGAAGAGGTACACTCTAGACTAAAGATGATGCCCTAAGAAAACAGGCAAAACAGAAATAGACCCACTGTAACAAAGTTTAAAACTGTCTTTTTTTTTAATGTTATTTTATTGTGGTAGGAACATTTATATGAAATCTACCCTCTTAACAACATTTTAAATGCACATTACTGTTGATTATAGGTATGATGCTACCAGAATTGTGATCACCAATAAGAAATAACATTCTTAAGAGGAAGATAACATAACCAAGAGCCCCTAAAATCCTCTACAATACTTGGCATTCTATAAAAAATAGCTAGACATACAAAGAAGCAGGAAAACGTAGCTGAAAAAGTGCTAATAGAATCAATCCCAGAAATCACATCAGAACTGGCAAAGACTTTAAAATGACCACAATTAATAAGCTAAATATTTACTAAGTAGGGTTGTGGTGGGGATCAAGTGAAACCATGTCTGCACAAATATTTAACTTAAATGTTTATTCCCTACTTAGACATTGATAGGAAAAACCCTGTAAATTCCTAGTAATTACTGATTTCTTGAGGTTGTGAAGAATACCAATCTTAGAAATAATTATTTCAAACACATATATTACAATGACACTAAGACAATTATAGTATTATTTCCCATGAATTATACTTCAAATATGTCTTTCCAATAATGTAGCTTGGTTTCTGTGATTGAACTTCTGTCTCAATTCGCAGTATAATAAGCTATTTAGAGTATGCTATGCAAAAGATGCCTAATTTTAGTTATAATAGAATATTTCTATTCATTTAGCCTTGAGAGTATGACACTTGATGAACAATTGCTAGATTCTGTATGTAGCTTGCTGTTATTCACAATTTATTGACTATAATATGGGGTGTTGAGGGAACATAAGCACTAGATCACCCCACTGTAAGGCTAAAAGATGAAAAAGTCTCATCAACTGTAAACCAAATAATACTGAAAACCAGGAAAATGAAATATTACAAGTGGCAAAATTTACCAAGAATAAAAGAGAACATATGTGCTGCCACATTACGAGGGAAATGTTATGTATAAGAAATTTCAGTAAACTATCATCATCATCAAAAAGCACTTAAGTGCCCACCTGCACCTGGAAGTCTTTAGAAAATGAGCAAAGCACATTAGATGATAAGCTACTTTTACTATTATAAAAATATGACATGTTTATATGTTTTATGAATAATTTGCTTAGAACATACGTTTAGTATGTTAGCAAAAATATATGTTCATACTATTTAGGCCTTACTGTACCATATAATCATTATGCAAAATTATTCATCTTTGAAGCTTCAGCAATAACACTGTAGGAGAACTGAAGTTGGAGCATCAATATGGAAATAATAATTTAATGTTATATTATTTGGAATGGAGAAAAAGTTTGCACAAGCTGCTGAAATCATCATTCTCAAGGCCCTTTCCCAGGGCTGCATTTTAATAATATCATTAAAGGGGTAAAAGAGAAACATAACTCAATAATCCTTTCCCCCGCTTACTGCGGTTCCATAAAAACATCTTGTATTTAATCAATAGTCATTAATTTCTATGCAATACATTCATTAACTCATTCATTCATTCATTTGTTCACTCATTCATCTATAAGTTTATTCATGTGCCAGTTATTTACTGAACATTTTTCTGCCTGTCTGGCAGGATTCTAGTCACTGCAGATATACAGCAGAGAGCAAGACACTCAAAGTTGCGGCGAGCATAGATGTTGCATTCTAACTAGGGGAACCAGAAACTAAGTCATGAAATAGATGATTTCAGATGTGAGAATTATACCAAAAACTGTAGGGTTCTAAATAAGGTGACAGAGGCAATGCTTTTAGATTTCAGGAAAGGCAGAGGCCTGAATGTCAATAAAAAGCAAACTAGGTTACCATTTTGGAAAATGGTGTTCCAGGCAGAAGGAACTGCAAATGAAAAGGGTTAAGAATGAACTTGCTTGATTCTTTGTTCAAGGAAGAGAAAAAACGTCAGTGTGGCTAGATCTTAGGGAACAGTGACTTAAGATTTGATAGTATAGTGGGAAGTCACTTGAGAGTTTAAAGAACAAGATGATCAGATTTTTAAAATTTAAATACTTTAAGTATTATATTTATAGAAAAGGGAAAAAATCACAATTATACAACTTCATGAAGTTTTTAAAAAAGTTTTTCTTAATGTTTATTCATTTTTGAGACAGACAGAGCACAAGCAGGAGAGAGTCAGAGGGAGAGGGAGACAGAATCCGAAGCAGTCTCCAGGCTCTGAGCCGTCAGCACAGAGCCTCAGGCGGGGCTCAAATTCACAAACCCTGAGATCATAACCTGAGCCAAAGTCAGACACTTAACCAACTGAGCCACCCAGGTGCCCCACAACTCCATGAATTTTTAAAAATAAACGCACTCTAGTAACAAATACTCATATGAAAAAATAGAACATGAGCAATACCCCTGCAGCCCATCACACTATACCACCAAAAGTAACCATGACTCTGACTTCTATCACCATAGCTTAGTTTTGTCTCTTTTTGGACTTTCATAAATGGAATCCTATCATTTGTGTTTAGCTACTGACATTCAACATTTTGCCTGTGAGATTCATCCACATGGTACCAGTCCTTTGTTCATAATTAATTTTTTTTAATGTTTATTTTTGAAAGAGAAAGAAAGAGGTGAGTGGGAGAGGGGCAAAGAGAGAGGGAGACATAGAATCCGAAGCAGGCTGCAGGTTCTGAGCTGCCAGCACAGAGCCCAATGCAGGGCTCAAACCCACGAACCATGAGATCATGACCTAAGATGAAGTCAGATGCTTAACTAACTGAGCCACCCAGGTGCCCCAATACTGTTAAATAAAATTTTATATTTAATTTTAACCATTCAACTGGGAACGTTGTAATGCCTCATTGTAATTGTTTAAAACATATATTTTATAGTTTTGTTTTCATTTTGCAAATATTTTATATATCCAAAAGATAAGAAAATCCTCCATGTTTAAATTTATAGGGCAATGAGTTTTCACTATTGTAAACATTCATATAGTTACCACCACAATCAAAATATTTCACTTTCTACCCCAAACCTTCTCTCATGTCTGGTCCCTGTATGGTTAACTCCTTTCCACCCACGGCCCCAGGCAATCACCAATCAGCTTTTGGTCACAATAGATTAGTTTTGCCTCTTTTACAACTTCATACTTGTGAAATCATACTAGAAGTGTTCTTTTGTGCCTGTCTTCTTTTGTTCTTCATATTCACTCATGTTGTTGTATCATTAGATTTTAAATTTTTATTTAGAATAGCATCCCAATATATGGATATACCATAAAATTTCATTGGTATTTTTATCTACTCATCTGTTGATAGACATTTGAGCAGTTTCCAATTTAGAGTTATTATCAATAAAGTTAAACACTCATGTACAAACCTTTCTGAGGATATGTTTTCTATTCTTTCCACTGCACCCTGGAATAGAACTGCTAGGGTTCATGCTAAGTATATATTTAATTTTATCAGGAACTGCTGAGCAGTTTTCCAAAGTAGTTGGACAAATGTTACACTCTTAGCAGCAACATATGAAAGTTTTGCTTTCTTCCCATGCTTGCATTATTTGGAACTGTCCACCTTTTGAATTAACGCATTGTAATGGATGTGTCATGTTAATGGTGTCTTTAAAAGAGGAGACATTTTAAATTTGAGGACCTTTCTTTTCTTATATGATCGGTGCTTTCTGCATAGTAATAGATTCTTACCCATAAATTACCAAGATTTTTTTTTTTTTATGTTTTCTTACAGGTATTTATACGTTAGCTTTTACCTTTAAGTCTAGGATCCCTTTTATGTTGGAATTGTGATATCAGAATTTGGTCAAGTTTTTTTTTTTTTTCCCTTAAGTATATCCCAGAGTTTCAGCACCAGTTGTCGAAAAGATTATTTTTTGCCCATTGAATTATCTTGGTACGTTTTTAAAATCTAACAACATATATGTGTGTGTGTCTATCTCTGTGTATCTATCTTTAGTGTATGATAAGTTTAGGAAGCAGGTAGTGTTAAGTCCTCAAACTTTGTATTCTTTTTCAAGATTATCATAGGTCCTTTAATGTTCCATAAAAATGTTTAGGATCAATTCGTTAATTCCTGGGGGAAAAACAAGCGTGTTTGGATCTTGATTGAGATAATCCTGAAAATATAGATCGATTTTGGAAGAACTGACATCTAAAAAAATACTGAGTCATCTAATTCATGTATAAGGTATTTCATTTCAATTCTTTAGATCTCTATTTTGCTTATCAATGATTATAGTTATAAGTGTGCAAGTCTTTCATATATTCTGTTAACGTTATACTTATTTCATGATTTTGACGCTTTTATAAATGCTTTTGTTAATGGAATTGATGTTGACTAGAAGTCATGAGAGCAGATATCTTCGATTTTTCCCCCAATTTTAAAGGAAAAATGCTCAGTCTTTACCATTAAGATTGAAGTTACCTTTGGGTTTTTTAAAGGCACCTTTTATCATATTAATTTCCTATTATTGTTAGGTTGGCTGAGACGTTTTACGAAGAGTGGGCACTGAATTTGTCAAATGATTTTCCTGCATATACTGAGTTGATCATATAATTTAATTTTACCTGTTTTGGTATTAACATAAAGCATTTTCCATTATATTCCCTTGATTTTTCTTTTAATGGCTATAAGACCTGTAGTTATGTCTTTTTAATTCTTAATATTAATCATCTGTGCTTTCTCACGTTTTTTGTAACTTAGATTTGTATCAATTTTATTGTTCTTTTAATATTGTTCTTCTCTTTTTGGGGGTTTCATTAAAGTTCTCTAATGCTTTCCGTTGTCTGTATCCTTGGTTTCTTTCTTTTTTTTTCTTTTTAATGTTTATTTGCTTTTTGAGAGAGAGAGAGAGAAACAGATCATGAGTGGGGAAGGGGCAGAGAGAGGAAGACACAGAATGTGAAACAGGCTCCAGGCTCTGCACTATCAGCACAGAGCCCGACACGGGCCTGGAACCCACAAACCGTGAGATCATGACCTGAGCTGAAGTTGGACACTTAACCAACTGAGCCACCCAGGTGCCCTGTATCCTTGATTTCTACTTTTACCTTATTATTTCCTTACTTTTATTTACTTAGAGTTTAGTTTTCTTTTTGCTATTGTGTTTTTTCTTTGTTTTAAAAAAATTTCTTTAAAAAAATTTAAAAAATTTCTTAAGATGGAAGCTTCGATCATAATGTGTACATGTAACTTAGTTGTATCTCACAAATTTTGATACGTTGTGTTTATTTTAACTCATTTCAAAAAAAATTTTATACTTTTCCTTATGATTTCTTCTTTGATCTGTGCATTATTTAGAAGTGGGTTGTTTAGTCTACAAATATTTGGGGATTTTACAGATATTATTGAAGTCTGATTCAATTCTGTTTTGGTCAAAGAACATACTCTGTGTGATACAAATTCTTTGAAATGCATGCAGACTCATTATGTGGTCCTGCAAATGGTCTGTATTGGTGAATGTTCTATACATGTCGGAAAAGAATGTGCATTCTGCTTTATTAGGTAGAGTGCTCCACAAGTATTAATTAGGCAAAGTTTTCTATTCCAATTTATTAGAAATCAAATAATTTTTTCTTGTACCTCTTAAAATAATTATATGATTTTTTTCCCTTTAATGTGGTGGTTTATATCGACTAACATGTAAATCTTGTTTTAATGGCACATTCTATGAATACATATAATGATGATGTAATGTCTTTTTTATATGTCACTTGATTTGAATAGTTAATATCTTATGTAGTACTTTTGTCTCTTAGGTTCATAAGAAAATGGCCTTTAATTTATTCTTTCAATAAAGTTGTTCTCAGATGCTTTGTTATCAAAGTAATGCTGGCCTCACAAAACAAGTTGGGAAGTGGTTTCCCTTTTTCTTTGCTAAAAGTGTTTGCACAACATTGACGCTAGTTCTATCTTAACTACAAAGATAAATGTGACTGGAGTTTTCTTTGGGGGAAAGTTTTTTTTTTTTTTTTTTTTATGTTTGTCCATTTTTGAGAGAGAGACAGAGTGTGAGCTGGGGAGGAGCAGAGAGAGAGAGAGAGAGAGAGAGAGAGAATCCAAAGCAGGCTCCAGGCTCTGAGCTATCAGCACGGAGCCCGACACAGGGCTCAAACTCATGAACCGTGAGATCATGACCTGAGCCGAAGTTGGACGCTCAACTGATTGAGCCACCCAGGTGCCCCGTGCAGAATTTTAATTACAGTATCAGCTTTTATACAAAAAACTCCTACAAATAAATAAGAGGGAGAATATTCAATATTGACAAAATGTGCAACAGTCTTGAGCAAGAACTTTACACAGGACATTCAAATGGCCATTTTAGTGTCCATCTAGTCTTTCGGGAGATGTAAATTAAACCCGCAATAAAATACCATATGTACCACCTGAATGGTCCAGACAAAAACGATTTAAAACTCCAGACGATGAGAAGGAAATAACTGGATGCTTTTATAGTATATTGCACAAAAGAAGATACCCTACTTGCCAATAAATACCCACAAGGGTGCTCAACCCTATTAATTTTCTGGTAAATGTCAGTTAAAACCACAGTGAGATGCTACTACACAACACACACACAGGTGAAGATTTAAAAACGACAGGCAACAAGGGTGCCAGGATGGCTCAGTTAAGAGCCCGACTCTTGGTTTCAGCCCAAGTCATACTCTCACGGTTTGTGAGATCAAGCCCTGCGTCAGCTGTGCTATCAGCATGGATCCTGCTTGGGATTTTCTCTCTCCCTTTCCCTCTCTCTCTGTCCCTCCCCTGAATGTGCCCTCTCTCTCTCACTCTCACTCTCGCTCTCTCTCCCTCTCAAAATAAATAAATAAACTTAAAAAACAAGATAACATATCATTCAAGATGTGGAATGGCAGGAGCACCTGGGAGGCTCAGTCGGTTGAGCATCCAACTTTGGATTAGGTCATGATCTCACAGTCCATGAGTTTAAGCCCCGCATCAGGTTCTGTGCTGACAGCTCTGAGCCAGGAGCCTGCTTCAGATTCTGTGCCTCCCTCTTGCTCTGCCCCTCCCCCACTCATACTTGCGCTCTCTCTCTCTCTCTCTCTCAAAAATAAATAACCATTTAAAAAATTTTTAAAGAAGATGTGGAATGACAGGAACATACATATACTTTTTGAGGATAACTGCTTTGAAACACAGGGAATGATCAATTGTGGTAAAATATATTCATATGCTGTGATGATGTCACTTGAGTCCAAGATATATACCCAATATTCCCCATGTGATCAAAGGTATATATGTGAGGATGTCTATGGTAGCACTATTATAACAACTCAAATGTTCATAAGTAGTAGAATGGAATGGATAAATCAACTGCAAAGAGTGAAAGAATGGAAAACACACAGAAGTCACTGATGCATAGCATGAAGACTACATGTGAGACAGGTATTATAAAGAATCCTTGCCATAGGAAAGTCTTCAATTGGATTCTGATTCTGATCTCTGCAAGAAATTTCATTTATCATTAGTCTCCATATCTTAATGGACACTGGTGAATTTGCCCTCCTTAGGTGATACAGAGCTTTTCAAGCACGTCAATATTTGGCTAGTTTATAGCACAAAGTTTTCTTGGTCAGCTACAATGTCTCCAAAGCTTAGTGCATTTCTGATATATCTGCTTCATATATAAGAAAACATAGGTTTTTAATCTCTTTTCTCTGTTTTTAATCTCTTGTTCCTTCTATTTCTGCTTGACGACTGATTTTTGAATATTCTTGTTTTCTAATACTGTGTTAAAAGTTGGTTTTGGCTAACGTAATGATCTCATGATTCATGGGATCCAGCCCCACATCAGGCTCTGTGCTGACAGCAGGGAGCCTGCTTGGGATTCTCTTTCTCTCCCTCTCTCTCTCTCTCTCTCTCTCCCTCTCTCTCTGCCCCCCACCATT